>NW_028242427.1:0-33722 GCF_964263255.1 Lissotriton vulgaris
CACGGGCCAATCCCGTCGCGGCGTTAGTGAGGGGGCTCGGCTCCCTCCACCAATGGGAGCGCGGCGGCTTCGTTCTTCGCCGTTTCAGCTCCGATCAGGATGGCGCTTCACAAAGAGGTTTTCTGGCCCCGGGCAGCGGCGGTGATCAGGCGGCAGATGATTTTAGAGGGCGCGGTCACGGCCAGACCGCCCTCATAGCCTCACAACCGCTCTGGAGTGGATTCTGCGAGGGGAGGCACCACAGACCTCCGACCCTCGCCGGGAATGTGCCGATGAGCACCACGATCCCTTCCCACACTCCGCAATCGAGCACCACACGCTCCAGGTCCACAACAGCACGATCTTGCAGCTGTTTTCTGACAAAGCTTTAGGAACCTTTAGCCCTGGGTTCCCAACAGGAGGCCAGCTCTTCTCAGGCCCTTGGAGATTCAGTAAAGACACAGCACACAGCAGAGTCTTGGCAGTTTCAAGTAGGCAGGGTCACAGCACCCAGCAAAGTCCCTTTCTCCTCCTCAGCCTTCAGTTGCAACAGCAGAACAGGTCAGCCCTTAGAGCACACAGCAAGGCAATCTTCCTTTAGTTCTCCAGCCGTCCTTCTTCCAGCAGAGGTTCCTTCTTGATTGTAGAATTTTAGAATCTAATCTTCTGTAGTCAGGGGTCCTTCCCTTATACCCCTGAACGCCTTTGAAGTCCTTTGTGCAAGGGGCTCTTAGCTCTGGAATGTTTCTGGTGTTCTTCTTCCTGTCAGCGTCAGGGCCAGAGGTGACAGTGGGCCGGCAGGGGAGTTAGCCAGCACGGTGGTCAGGCAGACACAGCCCAGCACTATCAGGCGCTTCTTCCTCCCCTTCCCCGGGCAACAGATGTCGCCTTTCACCCCTGGGCTGACTCCAACCCCCTCTGGGGGCCCTGCAGCTCCTGTCACGCAGGCATTCCACACACAGGCCCAGGCACACAGAAAGGTTTATACAAAAGAACAGCCACTTTCTAAAAGTGCTATTGTCAACCCCAGGATCCAAAAACAACCTTCACTAAAAGATGTGTCATTTAATTCTGAGTTCAGGGATATCTTTCATGGATGTTCCATCTTGTTCCTATAGGAAGATAGGCTGGGATCCAATGGGACCAGCCTCCCCATGTTACCCTAGGGAGCCATACAGCCCTACAGCAGTGAGCACACAAAGTGGCTGCTGCTCTCCACCAGAGCATGTTACCTGCACTAGTACATGCTCTACCCTATCCATACACTGCACCCTGCCCAGGGGGGTACCTTGAGCCTTCCATAGGGGTGGCTGATGTGCACAGTCAGGGGAGGGTTAAGCCCAGCCAGTGGGGACACTGGCCAGGCGGACATGGCAGTCCACTGACTGCACACAGGCCCTGCGCTGGCAGGCCTGAGACACCATTTTAGAGCTACTCATGTGGGTGGCGCAATCTGCGCTGCATGCCCACTAGTAGCATCTGTCATCACCAGCCCTGGCACACACAGTGCACTTTACTAGGGACTTCATGGTGATACAGATATGCCAATCAGGTATACCCAATCAATATGACAATTTACAGAGGGAGCACTTACCCTCTGACACTGATCAGCAGTGGCAGAGGGTCCAAAGCATCTAAATCAGCAAAAACGAAATCCAGCACAGCATCAAAAATACATGAGTCAGAGGCAAAAAGATGGGGAAAACCACGCCAAGGATGTCAGGTCTAACACGTGTCCCCTCCAGCTGAAAGTGGGGAGAACTACCCAACCTCTTGGGAGTCCTCATCACTAAGGCGGAAGAATCTGGACAGACCGTCAGCGTTGGCGTGTTCTGTACCAGGGCGGTGCTCCACCATGAAGTCCATCCCCTGTAGGGAAATGGACCACCTCAACAGTTTTGGATTCTCGCCCCTCATATGCATTAACCATCTGAGGGGCCTGTGGTCGGTCTGAACACGGAAGTGAGTCCCAAACAGGTAGGGCCTCAGCTTCTTCAGAGTCCAGACCACAGCGAAAGCTTCCCTTTCGATTGCACTCCATCTCCGTTCCCTGGGGAGTAGCCCCCTACTAATGAAAGCCACTGGTTGGTCTTCGCCCTCCTCATTGATCTGTGAGAGTACTGCTCCCACGCCTTGCTCTGAAGCGTCAGTTTGCACAATGAACTCACTTGAAAAGTCAGGTGCCTTAAGCACCGGTGCTGTGCACATGGCAGTTTTGAGGGTGTCAAAAGCAGTTTGACAGGCCTCAGTCCAATTCACTTTCCTGGGCTGATTTCTAGATGTCAGCTCTGTCAAAGGGGCTACAATGGTGCCATAACCTTTGACAAACCGTCTGTAATACCCGGTGAGACCTAAAAAGGCTCTCACCTCAGTCTGGGTCTTGGGGGGTTCCCAAGCCAGAATGGTATCAATCTTCGCCTGTAGGGGCGCCACCTGGCCGCTCCCCACCTGGTGTCCCAAGTACACCACAGATCCCTGCCCTATCTGGCACTTACTGGCCTTGATAGTGAGGCCTGCCTTCTGCAGAGCCTTCAACACTGCGCAGAGGTGTTGCAAGTGTTCCTCCCAAGTGGAGCTGAACACAGCAATGTCATCCAGGTATGCTGCGCTGAATTCCTCCAGCCCTGCTAATACCTGGTTGACCAGTCTCTGGAATGTGGCCGGGGCATTTTTCAACCCAAAGGGCATGACACGAAACTGGAAGTGCCCCTCGGGTGTTGAAAATGCTGATCTTTCCTTGGCCCCCTCAGTTAAGGCAATCTGCCAGTAACCTGAAGTCAAATCAAAAGTGCTCAGGTACCGGGCAGCTCCCAACCGATCCACCAGCTCATCAGCTCTGGGGATGGGGTACGCGTCAGTCTTGGTGACCGCATTGAGCCCGCGGTAGTCCACACAGAACCGGAGTTCTGGGGGGCCACCAGGTGTAGCAGCTTTCTTAGGCACTAAGACCACTGGGCTAGCCCAGGGGCTGCTGGAGGGCTCAATTACCCCTAGCGCTAACATCTTAGAAACCTCTTCTTTGATGCTAGCCCTGACCTTGTCAGCCACTCTGTAAAACTTCTGTTTCACAGGCAGGTTGTCACCGGTGTCCACATCGTGGACGCACCACTTGGTGACACCGGGGGTCAGGGAGAACAGGGGGGCGAACTGACCCAAGACTTGGCGACAGTCCTTCTGCTGCTCTGGGGTCAGGGTGGGGGAGAGGACCACACCATCCACTGACCCATCCTGCTCCTTGACTGCCAGGAGGTCAGGGAGAGGATCACTATCCTCCTCCCCTCCAGCATCTGTAGCCATGAGCATGGTCACTTCAGTCCTCTCAAAGTGGGGTTTGAGGCGGTTCACATGTAGCACTCTCAGGGGTTGTCTGGGAGTCTTCAGGTTAACCAAATAGTTAACCTCGCTCTTGCGCTCCACCACCTCATATGGCCCAGACCATTTGTCACGGAGCGCACAAGGCTCCACAGGCGCCATCACCCACACTTTCTGTCCAGGTTCGAACTCCACAAGAGAGGTGTTCTGGTCATACCACCTCTTCATTTCCTCCTGGCTAGCCTCCAGGTTCTCTTGAGCGAGCTTCCTGAAGCGCTTGGTCTGGTTGCGAATGGCCAGCACATAGCTGAACACATCCTGAGGGGTTTTCCCACGGGATTTCTCCCACCCCTCCTTCACCAGAGTAAGAGGCCCTCTGACAGGGTGGCCATACAGCAACTCAAAGGGACTGAACCCTAAGGATTTCTGAGGCACCTCCCTGTAGGCAAACAACAGGCATGGTAACAAGACGTCCCACTTCCGCCTCATGGGCTCCTCTAGGCCCATAATCATGCCCTTCAAGGTGCGGTTGAACCTCTCAACCAACCCATTTCCTTGAGGGTGGTAAGGAGTGGTGAATTTGTATGTCACCTCACACTCCGCCCACAGGGACTTCATATACCTAGAAATGAAGTTGGTCCCCCTGTCCGAGACCACCTCCCTGGGAAATCCCACCCGGGAAAAGATCCCCATCAGGGCACGGCCCACCACGGGGGCTGTGACCGTCCTGAGCGGGATGGCTTCCGGGTACCGAGTGGCATGGTCCACCAAGACCAGGATAAACCTGTTGCCTAGGGCTGTCTTGGGATCCAGGGGCCCCACGATGTCAATGCCCACCCGCTCGAAAGGGGTGCTCACCACGGGAAAGGGTTGGAGGGGTGCCACGCACTTCCCTCCGCTCTTGCCACTGGCCTGACAAGTCTGACAAGACTTACAAAAGGCAGCGACGTGCTTCTTCATCTGGGGCCAGTAGAAATGGGTGACAAGCCTATGATAGGTCTTGTCTTGCCCCAGATGTCCTGTCCGAGGCACGTCATGAGCCAGACCCAGTAGGAAGTTCCTGAAGCGCTCGGGCACTACCAGCACTCGGGCTGCACCGGGCTCTGCGAACTTAGGCTCACTATAAAGTAAGTCATCCTCCCAGTAGATTAAATGCTCCTTGGACCCCAGGCCTGCGGCCTGGTCGGCAGCCTGCTGCCGCACACCAATGAGAGAAGGGCACTCCTTCTGAGCCTGGCAGAATTCCTCCCTGGAGGGACCACCTTCTTGCTGCCACTGGGACAGCTCAGGCAATTCCCCTAGTTCGGCCACCTGCTCCCCTGTAGGTTCCAGGGCATCCCCCTCTGGGTCTGCCTCCTCCTGGACCGTGGGAACAGTGGGGGCCGGTTTCCCGCGCCCTCTACTCCTTCTTCTCTTGGCAGGTTCCTGGGCCATTGTTCCAGGCTCCAGCTCTGCTAGACCGCCCTCTCTGGCTGTCATGGCCCGGGTGGACACACAGATCCATGCAGGCAAACCCAACATCTCCAAGTGAGTCCTGTGCTCTACATCTTTCCATGGAGAGCTCTCCAGGTCATTACCTAATAGACAATCTACAGGCAAGGCATCACTTACAACAACTTCCAATGTACCGAAGACTCCTCCCCACTCAAATGGAACACGTGCCAACTTGCAGAGGCGCACTGAGCTGTCAGCTGCCACCACAGGACGGAGTACCTTGGGAATGATCTGCTCCTCAGACACCCATTGACACCTGACAGATGTCACACTGGCCCCGGTGTCTCTCAGAGCGTCTATCTCCTTTCCATTGATGGTCACCTTCTGCCCATATTTCTTAGTGTTTAAGGGCAGCAAGGCTTCCTGGGCCATCTCTTGGTCTCCTAAAGAGACAAGGGTCATCACTGCTAACCCCTCCTCCCCACTAGAAATCAAATCCCCTCCCAAAGCTACACTGGCTAACGCCGGTGCTGGAGCACCAATGGGTGCTGGAGGTTTCTTTGGACATTTGGGGGCAATGTGCCCCACCTCCCCACATGTAAAGCAGGTAGGCGGGGGCCTGTTGTCCTGCTTGCCCTTACGGGGCCAGGACTTCTTAGACTTGGGGGGTTGAGACACCTTCTCCTGGGAACCAGTTTGGGGCCCTTTAGAAGACTCCTTTTGATTACCTGTGTCCCCCCCACTCTTCTGCTGGGGACCCTGTCCACCCTTGGCTGGGGTACTTACCACCCCCTTGTGGACCCTGGTGCTAGTCCACCGGTCCGCCTCTTTAGCAAGCTCACTGGGATCAGTTAACTTGCTATCCAAAAGATGCTGGCGCAGCTCGGGGACACATAAACTACTTAAGTGCTCCCTACTAATCAAGTGGCACAACCCCACATAATCAGTAACTTTGCTGCCCTTTATCCAACCTTCCAGTGCACGCGTGTACATACTCACACACTCCACCCAAGTACTTGAATCAAGCTTCTTGAAGTTCCTAAACTTCTGGCGGTACTGTTCTGCAGTGAGCCCATACCTGAGGCATAAAGCCTCCTTCATGTCGGGGTAGGATAAAGTACCTGCTACCTCTAAGGGTGCCAAGACATCCCTCCCAGAGGCCTCAAAATGCTTCCACAATCCTGCCCCCCAATTCCTCTCAGGCACTTCATTCATCTTTAAGGCAAGTTCATACGCTCTGAACCACGCATAAATATCCTCACCCCGCTGATAATTCTGTACCAGATCCTTCGGTATGTATACCTTACCCGCCTGTACTGGTTGTGCGCAGCCACCATTAGAACTGGACACCCTCTCTTTATATTTGATGTCCAACTCCTTCATGCCCCTCTCATGAGCCAATTGGAGCTTCTTCTCCTCCAAAGCGAGAGCATGCCTTCTCTCCTGCGCCGCTCTCTCCTGCGCCTCTTTCTCAACTTCCAGGCGCAGTCTCTTCTCATCGGCTGGGGGAAGACATTGTAATAAAGACTAACACCCCGGGGAACACTCCATTCAGGCCTAAATCAACATATAACCCGGTGATGATACATGATAATATTGATGTCTTTAGTGATTTGGTATCAGCAGAATTTACGAAGCTGCACAGACTAACGATGAATAAGAATAAGTACAACAAAACTAAACATAATGATGCATTTGGAAGTATAATGAAGAAACTGCAAAATAACAACAAGGTGGTGATTAGGCAGTCAGATAAAGGAGGTAATATCGTCCTGTGGCCAATGCATCTGTATTTGGAGGAAGCGTTGAAACAACTCAATGACAGGCAATGCTACAGCAGGAGTGACTGGCAAACAACAAGAAGTGCTTGGGAAAAATTTAACAACAAATTATATGCTTGGAGAGGACAGGGAATACTCAGTGGAGATGAACTTAAATTCCTTAAGACTAATCACCCAATAATCCCGGTGTTTTATTTGATCCCGAAAATTCACAAAGATCGGATCAAGCCACCAGGGAGGCCCATTATTTCGGCTAGGGGAGGAACCTTTGAGAACGTGTCCCGTTATATTGATCACTTTTTCCAAGACTTTGTAAAAACTTTGCCATCCTATATAAAAGACACCATGGACTTCTTGCAAAATATCAGTACTATAGTGTGGGACAGTCAGTATTTGTTGATTACACTAGACGTGACTGCACTATATACCAGTATTAATCATGCTGATGGCATGAAAGCAGTGACACATTTTTTAAACAAGAGACCTGTGTGCATGTTGGAACACAACATTATGATCAAGGAAATGTTGGAAATATGTCTAACTAACAACTACTTTTTATTCCAAAAGCAGGTGTTCCAACAATTGAGAGGAGTCACGATGGGGGCCTGCTTCTACCCCAGTTACTCATGTTTGCACATGGGGCTGTGGGAGGAGCAGGTCTTGGGGATCGCATTTGCGGAGGTCATGTCAAATAAAGTTGTGTCATGGTATAGATTCATAGACGACCTCTTTGTAATTTGGAGAGGGTCATACAAAGAAGCTGAACAATTCATCTCAGATATTAACATCAATGATTTGAATCTACAATTTACTGGTATGATGTGGAAGTCTATGTGGAAGGTGGCAAACTTCAAACCAAGTTACATCGCAAGGAAACCGCGGGGAACACGGTTCTCCATGCTTCTAGCCAGCACCCAGGGCATCTGATCCGAAGCATCCCCTATGGGGAGATGCTAAGGATCAGAAGGATATGTAGTACAGACGAGGCATGCCTGACTTCAAAATTAAACAGCAAATATGGGTTTCTGGAACGAGGCTATTCAGAGGTCTTGGTTGATAAAGCGATGATGAGAGCCAACAAAATAAGAACTCTGTATGGCCTTGAAAGTAAGGGGGTAGAAAGGAACAAAGCGACAAATGGTGGAGGCTGGCAACCTAGATTGATCACTGGGTATAGCCTCCAGCACAGTTCAATACAAAAAATTGTTCGCAAGAATTGGCCGATTATCATGGGGGATCTTGTGATAGGTAAAACATTGGCTAATCACCCAGCCATTACATACAGTCGGGCCAGGTCGATGAGCGTGAGGCACCGATTGTTATCTCAAAAAAGATAACATGCAAATCAGATTTTGTCATCTATGTGTTGGAATGTGTTTGTGGGCTACGCTACGTGGGTAGCACCAAGCTACAAGTCCACAAGCGCATTCTCCAACACATGAGAGCAGTTAATAACAAAGATGAGACCTACCCTGTGGCAAGACACATCAACTCATGTCACAAAGGGGATCTGAACTGCCTCAGCTACTATGCTGTTGATATGGTGCAGCCACTCCGTAGAGGAGGTAACAGGGAAGCACATTTAAGGTTACTCGAGACCAGATATATTCTGGAGCTCGATACCAAGACCCCAAATGGCCTTAATGCGACTGAGGACATGTACACATGCCTGTAGAAGACAATAGAAAAAAGGCATGTGCACATGGGTGTACTATTTAGTCCAGAGAGAACTAGTTGCGAGAAAAAATGGTGTAAAATATCATTCAAAACAAACTGAAAGCTGCTGTCTTGAAATCATTTTAATTTCATTTATATTCTCACTATGGGTAACCACACTTTTTCTTACAAATGTACAGGTGCACAGGGTGTGGCATGTTTTATGGGTAGTATAGATGCAGTTATCCACAATTCAGTTGAGCCCACTGGGGCTTTTATATGACCAATCCTCCCTTCTTGATTACACGTTAAACCCAGTAGAAAATAATATTTATGGCGTATTTTTTGCACATTAAATGGCAGATTTTGCACAGACGTTTTTATCAAAGTAAAACAATGAATTTTATGATATTAACATTATTCATTTTTTGATAAGGGTGTATATATATATAAAATTATATTGTAACAGATGTTATTTAATGTTTGTACATTTATATACATGTGTATATATTTATTTATTTATTGCAAAAAGTGCACAATATTTATTTATTCTGGGTGGATGCATTAAGGAGGTTGGAAGTGTAAATATGACGTACTGTATACATTTTTTTAAAGCAATGATGCTGAGTATACTGGTGACGATTGTAAAAAAATGTGGAAAAGGCGGAAGTATGCTGTTTATGTCTATAGGCCCAGGGTCAGATGACCCCTGTTTGCACTTTAAAGTCACGAGGTGAAAATGACCATGTCATTTGATCAAGGGCTTGAGGGCCCGAAACGCGTCATGGCAGACGGGAGGATGCACTGAAAATAAAAAATTAAGCAAATTCACCTAATTGGGTCCGGTTCGTTCTTTTCCAGCTTCATGGAGAATAGACGAAGTTCCTGGCATATATATATATATATATTTATTACCTACTGGCTATCGCCAGTAGGTATATATAGTTAGGATTAATTCCCTATGGGACTTTTGAAAATTCTATGTCTAATAACTTTGGCGTTTGTGGATGGAATCGGCTGAAATTTTCAGGAAAATGGCACATTTTGTTTCTGAGCAGCTCCTGAAAATTTGGTGGGGTTTCGTCAAGGGGGGGCTGAGAAAAAAGGGGGGTCCCAAAACGCGTTTTTTGCATTGAGTTTTCCATAGGGCGGTTGGACTCACTTTTAGCTCGAACGGCTGAATGGATTTGCACGAAACTTGGCAAAATTGTAGGGACTGTTAGCCCGATGTGCCTTTGCTAGGTCTCAATATATGTGCTCCAGTAGTTTTTGAGAAATTAACGTTTAAATCAAGATATATATCTGTAACAGCGCTCTGGGCAGCGATCCGGTCCGCTTACTTTTCGCTTATCGGAACTTTGCGCGCAGAAAGCTGATTGGCTCTCCGGTGTCTGTCAACATTCTAAACAGTCCGGAGCGGCCGCCATCTTGTCTCTCGGTAGGATCGAGAGAGAAGAAGAGGTGAAAAACGAAGGGTGAATTTAATGAAAGGGGGCAAGGTATCCCCCTTTTGACCCCCTAGGAATGCTGTTGGGGTTATTAAAGGGACCCGTGGGGAAAAGATAAAAAAAATGATTTTTCACGGTAGAAGCGCTTCACGGGCCGCGAACTGGGCCGCAAACTGGTAGCGAAACGGGAATTCGCCATTTTGTGCTTCGTAAATTAAATTACTAGTTATAAGTGGGTACGGGAGACGTATCCTAATCCCCTATGTTTCCTGAGGGTGGGTGAGGAGGCTGATATATGTTGATACATCTCTTCCAGCGGCTGTGCGTGAGCTTTTTTTTTTTTTTTGCTGCGTGACAGTCCGGAGCGGCCGCCATCTTGTCTCTCGGTAGGATCGAGAGAGAAGAAGAGGTGAAAAACGAAGGGTGAATTTAATGAAAGGGGGCAAGGTATCCCCCTCTTGACCCCCTAGGAATGTTGTTGGGGTTATTAAAGGGACCCGTGGGGAAAAGAAAAAAAAAATGATTTTTCACGGTAGAAGCGCTTCACGGGCCGCGAACTGGGCCGCAAACTGGTAGCGAAACGGGAATTCGCCATTTTGTGCTTCGTAAATTAAATTACTAGTTATAAGTGGGTACGGGAGACGTATCCTAATCCCCTATGTTTCCTGAGGGTGGGTGAGGAGGCTGATATATGTTGATACATCTCTTCCAGCGGCTGTGCGTGAGCTTTTTTTTTTTTTTTGCTGCGTGACAGTCCGGAGCGGCCGCCATCTTGTCTCTCGGTAGGATCGAGAGAGAAGAAAAGGTGAAAAACTAAGGGGGAATTTAATGAAAGGGGGCAAGGTATCCCCCTCTTGACCCCCTAGGAATGTTGTTGGGGTTATTAAAGGGTCCCGTGGGGAAAATAAAAAAAAAATGATTTTTCACGGTAGAAGCGCTTCACGGGCCGCGAACTGGGCCGCAAACTGGTAGCGAAACGGGAATTCGCCATTTTGTGCTTCGTAAATTAAATTACTAGGTATAAGGGGGTGCGGGAGACGTATCCTAATCCCCTATGTTTCCTGAGGGTGGCTGAGGAGGCTGATATATGTTGATACATCTCTTCCAGCGGCTGCGCCATCTTGCCTTTTTTCGAATGCCACAATTTTGTCGTGCACGGCAGCCATTTTAGATGCCAGGCTGGTCCCAGGCTATCACCTACCCCTGCGGATGTAGTTTATGGCCCCAGCTGTAGAGAATTCAGACATGCCAATCCTCCTGATTCAGGCGTGTGAGTACTGATTTCAGTGCTAGTCTCCCGCCTCCCGATTTCTGCAAGCAAAAACCCGGGGGCATATTACTAACAACTAGCGATAATTTTTGTCTATAACTTGTTTAGAGACAAAAATTATCGCCGCACATCGGCGATTTTTATCGCAGATAAACCTTGCTATTATCGCAGAAAAGTCAGCGATATTCATGTATTATCGACCTAATGCTCTTAGCCATGTTATCCACCTCCCATTGGATAACATGGCTAAAACCTGCTCAGGGCAGGTGTTAGCTTTTGGAGATATTCGCGCTTAGTGCGAATATCTCCAAAAGTTGGTAATAGAAGGTAGCGATGTTAGGGACTGTTTCCAGTCGCTAACATCTTGGCACGCCACTTTGCATGTCATTAGTGATAAGTATCACTGACATGCAAAGCCGGGCCCAAGATGGTCGCTATCTCCTTTTAGGTGTCACTAACTGGTGTTAGCGACAGCTTGATAATAGGGAAATAATTTTATCTCCGCTTTCATGGTTTTTAAAGCCAAAAAAGGGGAGATAAACCCCCTTGCTAATATGCCCCACGATTCCTTGGGGGTTTCAGCTGATAGGGCTTGGTATTGTGTTACATGGTAATTTTTCCATGAAACGTCAGAGGGTCGATGTAGGGGTTCTAGAAGAGGTGATAAACCATTTAAGCCTCATGAACAAGCGCATGGTCTTTTAAAGATTTCTGAAGTACTCGGGGCGGCGGTGTGTGTGTGCCCTCTTTCAGGAGCGGGCGGGGGGGCACTGCCAGCAACTTGCCAGGTCAGGTAGTGTTCAACACGTGCATCACCCTTTCTCTGCTTGCTATTGCGCTCCATGCTTCGGAAAGGTAAGAAAAAGAACGTGCATTTGAGTTTGAAATGTCCGATCCTGCAGCAGCACACTTCCAAAGCCCACACATGACAATAACCCGATTCAAGGCCCCATTCACCCGTTTTTCAAAAAATAGATAACACTCCAACAAATTAAGGTTATAAAACTTTATTAACTTTTAACGATAATGAACAGAACAAAAACTAAAAACATTTAAACATTTATTAACACAAAAAGCAACAATGGTTAGAAGCTGTCTTTTGTGCGAATAGTCCCAAGGCAGCACAACGTGCAGAGTTCTGGACGGCACCCAGGTGATGTCGCCTGGGTGCCGCACTGGTTTAGGGATCCTACAATGCTGCTCCGAAAATTGGCGTGGGGCGTCCCGGGTGGGGCGGGGGGAGGCCTCGTCAGTAGCGGTCTGTTGTGCGAATAGTCCCAAGGCAGCACAACGTGCAGAGTTCTGGACGGCACCCAGGTGATGTCGCCTGGGTGCCGCACTGGTTTAGGGATCCTACAATGCAGCACAGAAAAACAGCGTGGGGCGTCCCGGGTGGTGCGGGGGGAGGCCTCGTCAGTAGCGGTCTGTGTCCAGTGTCACATGGCTGACACAACATGTACGACAGGCACCCAGGTGATGTCCAGTAAACTGCCGCACTGGTTTTGGTATCCTACAATGCTGCTCCGAAAATTGGCGTGCGGCGGCCCGGGGGGGGGGGGGGGGGAGGCGGCGTGAACGGGTCTCCCCAGGTGGCGGCCATCTAGCTGAGTTGCGCTCGCTCTTGCGGCCACAGCGTCTCGCTCACCATGTTGTGGAGTTGCTCCCACTCTTGCAGTGCAGCGATAGGCGGCTGCCACATGGCTGTCAAAATGGCGGACGGCTCTTCGGTTTTGGGCCTGGTCCACTGAAATGGCCCTGGGACACCTTGGAAGTCGGACGCTTGCCTGCTAGGGCTTGGGCTCCATTCTCGAAAAGCGTCCCCTCAGCCGTGAAGATTGTATAAAAGTCTTGGGGGCCCCCGACTCCCGCAGGCTTCCGGTGGGGAGCGGCTGCCATGATTGCTCGCGGAATGACCACGACGGAGCCACGAGATGGTGGTGCTCTCATGCTGACGCCAGCTTCAGTCTGAATGATCCAGAAACAAGGTGGGGCTTTCATCGTTTGGGAAAAAAAAATGTTCTAAACCAATGAAAAGTGTTATTTTTAGGTCATATGACCAAGCCTTCCATCTTTAGGAAACCAAAAGTAAAATGAACCAATGAAAAGTTTTATAAACAAGTCACATGACCTGTTATGCGACATAGGGCTACAAAAAGCGTAGAAAATCCGTTGGCACGTGAGGCGGCGTCAGTAGCGGACCGATGTGCGAATAGGCCGAAGGCAGCACAACGCGCCGAGATCCGGATGGCACCGAGGTGGTGTCCAGCAAATTGCCGCACTGGTGTGGCCATCCTACAATGCTGCGCCGAAAGACGGCGTGTCCAGCTGAATTGCGGTCACTGTTGCGGTACAGTGACTCGAACGCGCCGAGATCCGGATGGCGCCGAGGTGGTGTCCAGCAAATTGCCGTACTGGTGTGGCCATCCTACAATGCTGCGCCGAAAGACGGCGTGTTCAGCTGAGTTCCGGTTACTCTTCCGGCACAGTGACTCGAACGCGCTGAGATCCGGATGGCACCGAGGTGGTGTCCAGCAAGTGGCTGCACTGGTGTGGCCATCCTACAATGCTGCGCCGGAAGTCGGCGTGGGGTGCCCCGTTGGCTTATGAGGTGATGTCAGTAGTGGACTGATGTGTCAATAGGTCGGAACCAGCACAAGGCGCCAAGATCCGAATGGCAAGTCCTGGATGTTGAGTGCCTCAGTTGAGATTTCTGAGAAGTGCTTGTAGAACTGTCTGAAGCTTATTTGCACCTGCTGCAGCTTCACTAGGTCCGGCGGAACTTGTTGCCTTTTCCTTTGTGCTTCTTTTCCTACAATGCGTTTCTTCTGAAGACACGACCAGGTCCCTGAATGTGTGCAGGGGGACGCTATTGAATGAATGAACGCGCCGAGATCTGGATGGCACCGAGGTGGTGTCCAGCAAATTGCCGCACTGGTGTGGCCATCCTACAATGCTGCGCCGAAAGACGGCGTGTCCAGCTGAATTGCGGTCACTGTTGCGGTACAGTGACTCGAACGCGCCGAGATCCGGATGGCACCGAGGTGGTGTCTAGCAAATTGCCGCACTGGTGTGGCCATCCTACAATGCTGCGCCGAAAGACGGCGTGTCCAGCAGAGTTGCGGTCACTGTTGCGGTACAGTGAGTCGAACGCGCCGAGATCTGGATGGCCAAGTTTCAAGTTTCATCTGGCAGTTTTTCTCCATCCCTCCTGGATCAAAGAAGGTGAATGCTAAATATGCCACCTGCCTCATCTGAACATATGAAGTTAACTTGTATACACTGTGGTGCTATGCTGTCCTATGGCAACATGAGCATCAACCTGATGAATACGGCATTCGAAAATCATAAATGCCCTAATGCACCCAAGAAGTAATTTTTTTTTTGCTCCAGTTGAGCCGTTTTCAATGCCTGTTTTTTGTTGTTTCCCCTCCATCAAGAACAAAACAAAAATACAAGGCGCTAAGATCCGAATGGCAAGTCCTGGATGTTGAGTGCCTCAGTTGAGAGTTCTGAGCAGTGCTTGTAAGACTGTCTGAAGCTTATTTGCACCTGCTGCAGCTTCACTAGGTCCGGCGGAAATTTTTTCCTTTTCCTTTCTGCTTCTTTTCCTACAATGCGTTTCATCTAAAGACACGACCAGGTCCCTGAATGTGTGCAGGGGGACGCTATTGATTGAATGAAAATGGCGGCTTGACACAAAGCTGACTCAAGCGTTACTGTTGGTGCTATACAGACAAAAATTGGTTTTCAGTTTGTACATTCTTCAGGTTTTTTTTTCCATCTAAGTCTGATTGAGAGTTTGTAGAAAAATGGCTTCAGATTTTCCACATACTACTCTTCAACATTCTTCCTAAATGTAACAATGTGAAACTCACTAGGAGAACGGCTGTTTCTGTTTCCTTTCAAAATGCTGCCACCAATATTTTCTGAATAGAAGACACCATCTTGTAACATAAAGGGCCGAAAGGGGTTCTGGTCTGGCCGATGGTTGGTGGAGACATTTTGACTATATCTTGGACCTGCCCGGCCTCGCCCAAAATGGCGCCGGTATAAATGGGACTCGTAACTCTTTGCCCGCAAATGTATATCTAGAAAATGTTATTGTAAGTGGCCCTGTCGTATTTTAATTACAAAATGTACGTCCACCGATTCCGCAACTGTTAGACACCTTTGTTCTTGTCACCTAATGGCCCGCTCGTTACGTTCTTCTACAGTGTAAATGTCTCCTCATCATATACGATTTGAGTTTGCTCCGTGGCCGGCCCACGTGGTTATAGGCCCGTATTTGTATACTGACATTTTCACAATAAAGGTTTTTAAAACAAAACACGGTAGTAGTATTTTCATTTGTAAAGTTTTTACTTTTAGTGACTGTTTTCGAATCAGTAAAAGGCAAGTGAAATAAAGCAGTCCAATTACATGACGGATAAAAGGTATAATATGTAGGAACGCAGTAAAGATAAATGGTCAAGGGCAGTTGTGTTTTTCATGTCTGCAACATAAAGTGATCGATAAGAATCTGATAATCAGGCGTATCGGCGACTAAGACAGCAGGCCGAATCTCTTTTACTCAACGGCTCCGTCATGGAAGGAAGAAACGCCCTTTTTCTCGAAAAAGGAATATATTTTACTTGCAAGACAGTTGTAAATTTTCCGGGAAAGTACATTAGCCTGGAATATTATAACATATGTTTGAAAAAAAAATATTGTTCGAAAATAATAAAAAGCGTAATTTTTAGGTCATAAGACCAAGCTTTTCATCATTAAATTAACAAAAGTAAAATGAACCAATGAAAAGTTTTATTAACAAGTCACATGACCTGTTATGCTTACGTTACGCGCTGCGCGCCGCGCCTCGGATCACTTCCGGGTGCGCTAACGCGGCGTGTCATAAAACGCATTACGCGACAACGTAGGTCAAGAATATAGTCTAAATGTCTCCACCAACCAGCGTTCAGAACACAACCCCTTTCAGCAGTCCAAAAAGTTCTGTTAAATGACAACAGAGGGGACAGGCAACAAGAACCATCAGTCAAAGAGGGGAGGGCAAGTTCTTCTCTTCCGGGTCATGTTGGGGCGCTACCGGAACTGATCGAATTGGTAGTCTACAGTGTTTCTGGATGTTTCACACTAAAGCTGGCGTCAGCATGAGACCACTACCATCTCGTAGCTCCGTCGTGGCCATTCCACGAGCAATCATGGCAGCCGCTCCCCACCAGAAGCCTGCGGGAGTCGGAGGCCCCCAAGACTTTTGTAGAATCTTCACGGCTGAGGGGACGCTTTTCGAGAATGGGACCCAAGCCCTAGCAGACAAGCGTCCGAGTTCCAAGGTGTCCCAGGGCCATTTTAGTGGACCAGGCCCAAAACCGAAGAGCCGGCCGCCATTTTGAGAGTCCTGTGGCAGCCGCCTATCGCTGCACCGCAAGAGCGGGCGCATCTCAACTACATGGTGAGCGAGACGCTGTAGTCGCAAGAGCGGGCGGAAAACAGCTGAATGGCGGAAGAGGCACAGTGTAGCAAAAGCGGGCGGAATGGCAACTAAAACGATAAAGGGGCGCCCCACTACAGCTTGTCTTCAGGTCAAACGGATTGTGGGACAAGGTCCAGAATTGAAGAGTCATCAAAAGGCAAAAAGTACCGCCGGGAGCCGGCCGCCTATGTCGGGGGCGATCTCAGGCTACACCAGTGCTATAAGACTTGGGGAGGGTGTCGGAGCCAAGCGTCTTCTCCGAGTCCATGGCCATCACAGCGTCCCTCAGGGGCCTCCGTCAAGCTGTTTAGGAAGGTAACATATCACATTGTTTTCTAATGCAGTCAGGTCCACAAACGACACTCACTTACTTTGAGAATAGTGAAGCTGCAGTAGGTGGAAATAAGCTTCAGACAGTGTTACAAGCGCTGCTCAGAACTCTTAACTATGGCACCCAACATCTAGAACTTATGCTATTTGAGAATGGTAGTGACATCGAAGCATCTCAGGGACCAAAACCATTAACGTACTTTCACGTATGAAAATCTTACTTGGGGAGGGGGCAGGAGCGAAGCGCCCCCTCCCAGTCAGCGCCACCACACCGTATGTTGAAAATCTGAAGCCATCGTTCTACAAAGTCAACCAAACTTGGATTGAAAAATCTAGAAAAATGTACAAACTGAAAACCAGTTTTGGTCTGCATAGCATCAGTAGCAACGCTTGAGTCAGCTTTGTGTCAAGCCGCCATTTTGATTCAACAAAGCACAGGCATTGAAAAAGGCTGAAATTCAGAACTCTAAACTATGGCACCCAACATCCAGGAGCTTGCTATCCGGATCTTGGAGCCTTGTGCTGTTTTCGATCTATTCACACATCGGTCCACTACTGACATCATCTTATAAATCAACGTTATGTAAATAGTTTTTTAATAAAATGTTTTACCCTGTTTCTTTGCTGGTGTGTTGTCTATATTTTTAATATTTGCATAGGGTTTGTCATTATTTTGTGCGGGATGGGTGATGGAGCCGAGCTGTCTTGCAGCCCTCATGGTGTGGAGCTCAGTTCATGTCACTATTTTCGTATTTCTCAAGAAGGGTTGTTCCTAATATTTCTATTTTAGCGAGGTCAAAAAGAGATCCAATTAGTGGCCTACTGATTTTGCTCGATTACTTTTATTTTTTTTACACGATTTTTCACTATCTGCAAAGACTAAACAGAGTATTGCGACTTTGTGCTTGTTTGTAAATAGAGAATGATCCAAAGAGAACCAATTCTAAAACAGTAAATGCTTGGACAACAATCAATCAAATGGAGAGACAAGGAGGTACGACGGATTACAACGGAGGGGAGGGGGGGGGCAGCGTTCAAAGCACATCAGCGTGCATAAATACGAAAATGTTTTTATCTATCACGTACTTGACATTTTAAAGCTTTTCATATTTGCTATTAAAAAACCAATGAAATTCACAGAAAAAACCATAGGTTATAGTGGATATATAGTTAGGAATTTGCATTTACAAAACCTTGAAAATTCAATGAAAAAACCATAGGTTATAGGCCATATATAGTTAGGAATTAGCATTTACAAAACCTTATTTTACTCGCATAAAACCATTGAAATTCCATATATAGTTAGCTAACTATAAGCGCTAACTATATATCGCGCACCCGCAATCCACTGCTGATGATGTCACATATTACATCATTCATGACATGGTCAGTGACATCACTGATGACATCACTGATGACATCTCAAATGACATCACTGATGACAACTCAAATGATATCAATGATGACATCTCAAATGACATCACTGATGACAACTCAAATGACATCACTGATGACATCTCATTTGTCATCACTGATCACATCACTCATGTGATAATACAATGAACCTCTTCAGACTCTAATATAACCTTACATACACTCAGTATAAACAGACACTCACAGACTGTCACTCATCCATGGAGTTACTCACACACCTAGTCAGTCATGCAAAGAATCAATCACACCTCCATTTCCTCAACTATACAGTTATACACATCTTACTTATTCAAACATATAATAACACATATTTACTCTCTTATATAATCCCTGATACAAGCTCACAGTGATCGATACAGCCACTCACACATTCACTGGCTCTTATGTTCAGTTATTTATATATCTCAACTCTCACATGTATTGTGTTTTACATACGTACTTACTTGCACATGTAGCAATGAGAAATCCATTCACTCACCAACACACCCATGCACAGTCAACCGCCCATATAGCTGTTTCCACATGCACTCTTGAACTCATACTCCTAGTGAATCAACTGCTTACACATCTATGCACAGAGTCACGCACCTCCCAGCCACCCACACACACACTCAGCCTCCCATTCAAATATTTGGGCAACCAATCAATAACCCATATGGCCACTCTTATAGCTACTGATCAACACATGCAGCAGCTTACACAACATCAAACATACTGATGCACGAATTAAGACAGTTTAGTCACTAACCCATGTACTCAGTGAGACACATTTAATCACTCACTCATACAGTCAGTCATGCACCTACTAAATTCTTCATCCAGACACTTATACATCCACTCATTCTTCAATATGTGAAACATATTTAAACTTTACAGACACATACAATCATTGGATGTTGTGATCAGTGATGTCATCAGTGATGTCACTGACCATGTCATGAATGATGTAATATGTGACATCATCAGCAGTGGATTGCGGGTGCGCGATATATAGTTAGCGCTTATAGTTAGCTAACTATATATGGAATTTCAATGGTTTTATGCGAGTAAAATAAGGTTTTGTAAATGCTAATTCCTAACTATATATGGCCTATAACCTATGGTTTTTTCATTGAATTTTCAAGGTTTTGTAAATGCAAATTCCTAACTATATATCCACTATAACCTATGGTTTTTTCTGTGAATATATATATGTATATATATATATATATATATATATATATATATATATATATATATATATATATATATATATATATATATATATATATATATATATATATATATATATATATATATATATATATATATATATATATATATATATATATATATATATATATATATATATATATATATATATATATATATATATATATATATATATTCCGCACTTGTGTTTCTGCTACCATGCCAGGCTATCAATCCTCAGCCATCAAACGAGTAAGAAGACGGAAGACCCAGAGTGCAGGTGAGTTTTTATTTTGCAGTGCACCACGCCAGGATAACGTTTCGGCCTACACAGAGGCCTTGGTCATATGACGCACTGAAAGAGTTGCGTGTATTTAAAGTGCTAGTGCAGTGACAACGGAAACAGTGATTGGTTGCAACTTAATTAGCAAAAATATATAACACATTTGTTAAAATAATCATTTACAAATGTAAAGCGGGCAGGAAAGGCAATGTTGGGCCGCGATTTGATAATACCTGTTTAAATACAGTATGGTTATCCGGTAAGACTGCAGAGCTTACATGGAGGACAATCCCAGAATCCAGTAGGAGGGATCACATGCTACAAAGCACCAACGGCTTCACCACAAAAAGGAAGCTCAAACTGCCAAAACGCCGCATTAACATTTTTTCCCCTGAAGAAAGTGTGGACAGCACTGAAACGCATCGGGACTGGGACTGCAAGGAAAAAGAAAACGGGACCTGAGTCTGCCTGCATATGCAATAAAATTGGTTCATACCTAGTTGCTCTCGAGTGATCCTTTCAAGCAGAGCCATTTGAATACAAAGCAATTGGACAAACATATATATATATATATATATATATATATATATATATATATATATATATATATATATATATATATATATATATTACCTACTGGCGGTCGCCAGTAGGTATATATAGTTAGGATTTTTTCTCTATGGGATTTTTGAAAATTCTATGTCTAATAACTTTGGCGTTTGTGGACGGAATTGGCTGAAATTTTCAGGAAAATTGAACATTTTGTTTCTGAGCAGCCCCTACAATTTGGGGGGGTTTCATCAAGGGGGGGCCGAGAAAAAAGGGGGGGTCCCAAAACGCGTTTTCCCCATGTTAATTTCCATAGGGCGGTAGGCCTCACTTTTAGCTCGAACGGCTGAATGGATTTGCACGAAACTTGGCAAAATTGTAGGGACTGTTAGCCCGATGTGCCTTTGCTAGGTCTCAATATATGTGCTCCAGTGGATTTTGAGTAATTTAGGTTAAAAAAAAGATATATATCTGGGCGGAGCCTAACCACACATCTGATCTGATTGGCTGTCAGCACTTCATCCAAGAAGTGTTGGCAGCCATCTTGGGACCAATATACATGATAGCACCTCATTAAAAAGCATTGTAGTTAATAGAGGGTTTTAGGACTTTAGTTACATTATAAATCATTTGTTGATGGTACCATACTCGTTTTAGGAATTGTGGTGGGTTCTAAGGTGATTTTACCATGTGAAAAAACCTTCTGCTGTGATATCATGAATATTGTTTGAAAGAAAACTAATATCTCATGATTTTCCCACAGTGGTTTGGAAGGGGATCTATAAGCTAAACTGAAAGCATATTTTCTGTAAATTCACATTATCTTTCTCAGTCATGTGAAAATGAAGTCTGACATTCTCAGTAAAACATGTACATCCAACAAGGACAGAGACTGTCAGTTGATTCCTTTGTGTTCTACTGCAGCCTCCTAGAGTGTTCTAAAGAACAACTAGAGCGCTAACAGTCCTACTTATTACAAAGGTATGGCACACCTGAAGCCATCTTGATTGGAATAAAGTGGTAACTCTTAAAACATTTAATTTAAAAAGAAACAACATGAGGGGGTATATTTTGCCATAGAAAGTATGATTAGTGCTGCAGAATGAAAAATTAGGGCACATTTTGAGTGACTTCTCAAATCCTTTTCTATTTCATTAAAACATTCTGACATGCAGTCTCCCAAAATGGCCACCAGAGACAAAAGATCCCAAATGTAGCCCAAATATCACCCAGATGTAGCCCAAGTATAGCCCAATGACAGAATGTCCCAGAGTGTTCTACAGAACAACTAGAGCGCTAACAGTCCTACTTATTACAAAGGTATAGCACACCTGGAGCCATCGTGATGGGAATAAAGTGGTAACTCTTAAAACATTTAATTTAAAAAGGAACAAAATGAGGGGGTATATTATGCAATAGAAGGTATTATTAGTGCTGCAGAAAGAAAAATTAGGGCACATTTTGAGTGACTTTTCAAATCCTCTTCTATTTCATAAAAAAATTCTGACATGCAGTCTCCCAAAATGGCCACCAGAGACAAAAGAGCCCAAATGTAGCCCAAATATCACCCAGATGTAGCCCAAGTATAGCCCAATGACAGAATGTCCCAGAGTGTTCTAAAGAACAACTAGAGCGCTAACAGTCCTACTTATTACAAAGGTATGGCACACCTGATGCCATCTTGATTGGAATAAAGTGGTAACTCTTAAAACATTTAATTTAAAAAGGAACAAAATGAGGGGGTATATTTTGCCATATGAATTATGATTAGTGCTGCAGAAAGAAAAATTAGGGCACATTTTGAGTGACTTCTCAAACCCTCTTCATTTGAGATGTCATCAGTGATGTCATCAGTGATGTCACTGACCATGTCATGAATGATGTAATATGTGACATCATCAGCAGTGGATTGCGGGTGCGCAATATATAGTACTAACTATATATGGAATTTCAATGGTTTTGTGTGAGTAAAATAAGGTTTTGTAAATGCGAATTCCTAACTATATATGGTCTATAACCTATGGTTTTTTCAGTGAATATATATATATATATATATATATATATATATATATATATATATATATATATATATATATATATATATATATATATATATATATATATATATGTATATTACCTACTGGCGGTCGGATTTTTTCTCTATGGAACTTTTGAAAATTCTATGTCTAATAACTTTGGCTTTTGTGGACGGAATCGGCTGAAATTTTCAGGAAAATGGCACATTTTGTTTCTGAGCAGCCCCTGAAAAATTGGGGGGGTTCCGTCAAGGGAGGGCCGAGAGAAAAGGGGGGTCCCAAAACGCGTTTTTCCCATTCATTTTTCCATAGGGCCTTTGGCCTCACTTTTAGCTCGAACGGCTGAATGGATTTACACAAAACTTGGCAAAATTATAGGGACTGTTAGCCCGATGTGCCTTTGCTGGGTCTCAATATATGTGCTCCAGTGGATTTTGAGAAATTAACGCTTAAAAAAACAGATATATCTGTGACAGTGTCCCAGATAGCGCACCAGATCGCGTACTTTTCGCGTAACGGAGCTTTGCGTAGCAAAGCTGATTGGCTCTCCGGTGTCAGTCAACATTCTAAACAGTCCGGTGCGGCCGCCATCTTGTCTCTCGGTAGGATCGAGAGACAAGAGGAGGAGAAAAACGAAGGGGGAATTTAATGAAAGGGGGCAAGGTAGATCCTTCTTGACCCCCTAGGAATGATGTTGGGGTTATTAAAGGGTCCCGTGGGGCAAATAATAAAAATTAGATTTTTCGCGGTAGAAGCGCTTCTCGGTTCGCGAACCGGGTCGCAAACTGGTAGCGAAACGTGAATTCGCCATTTTGTGTTTCGATTTAATTAAATTACTAGGTATAGGGGGGTACGGGAGACGTATCCTGACCCCTTATGTTTTCTGAGGGTGGCTGAGGAGGCTCATATATGTTGATACATGTCTTCCAGCGGCTGTGCGTGAGCGTTTTTTTTTTTTTTGCTGCGTGACGTCTGTTAACGTTCGATTCGATGGAAATCAGGAACTGTTGACCGCCATTTTGTCACTGCGATTAAATATTTTGTTAAAAATAATTGTTAAAAATTAATCCTTATTGATAAACATTGTCTGCGCCATCTTGCCTTTTTTGCAATGCCACACTTTTGTTGAGCACGGCAGCCATTTTAGATGCCTTGACCAGACCCACTCTCTGCACGCCGCTGATCCTCAGCATGGCTTCCCACCCTCGCAAGCATCTCCCCCACGTACTGGTCACCCCCGCTCTCTCTCTCATGCATGGGCCAGAAACCTCCTCCCATCTGCGCTGTTCTTCTCTGAGAATCACACCCTGTGCCCGCCCGACACCTCCCTTTCACCCTATTCACTACCGCACCCTCTGACACTCCTCTTCCTCTGTGTCCGATTGTCCAGGCCGGTCCCAGGCTATCACCTAGCCCTGCAGGTGTAGTTTATGGCCCCAGCTGTAGAGAATCACCCCTCTTCAAAGGAGTTACAGTAGATCAAGGGGGGGAGGCGGTGTGAACGGGCCTCCCCAGGTGGAGGCTCGTCTGCTGTACTGGGGCGCCCCTTTACCATTTCAGTTGCCATGCCGCCCGCTTTTGCTACACTGTGCCTCATCCTCCATTTAGCTGTTTATCGCCCGCTCTTGCGGCTACAGCGTCTCGCTCACCATGTAGTTGAGTTGCGCCCACTCTTGCGGTGCAGCGATAGGCGGCTGCTACAGGACTCTTAAAATGGCGGACGGCTCTTCGGATTTGGGCCTGGTCCACTAAAATGGCCCTGGGACACCTTGGAACTCGGATGTCCCCTGAGCCTTGAAGATTTTACAAAAGTCTTGAGGGCCCTCGACTCCTGCAGGCTTCCGGTGGGGAGCGGCTGCCATGATTGCTCGCGGAATGACCACGACGGAGCCACGAGATGGTGGTGCTCTCATGCTGACGCCAGCTTCAGTCTGAAACATCCAGAAACAAGGTGGGGCTTTCATCGTTTGGGGAAAAAAAATGTTTTAATCCAATGAAAAGTGTTATTTTTAGGTCATATGATCAAGCCTTCTATCATTAGGAAACCAAAAGTAAACTGAACCAATGAAAAGTTTTATAAACAAGTCACATGACCTGTTATGCTTACGTTACGCGCTGGTATAAAAAGCGTAGAAAATCCGTTGGCACGTGAGGCGGCGTCAGTAGCGGACCGATGTGCGAATAGGCCGAAGGCAGCACAACGCGCCAAGATCCGGATGGCACCGAGGTGGTGTTCAGCAAGTTGCCGCACTGGTGTGGCCATCCTACAATGCTGCGCCAAAAGTCGGCGTGGGGCGCCCCGTTGGCCTGTGAGGTCGCGTCAGTCAGTGGGGGCTGTTTGAGAAAGCAATGTGATGCTGTGCGTCGCCCCCAAGATGGAGGCTCCTCGGCTGCAGTGGGGCGCCCCTTGGTGTTTCACTCGCTATCCAGCTGAGTTGCGTCCTCACTTGTGGCTACAGTAGGCCGAAGGCAGCACAAAGCGCCGAGATCTGGATGGCACCGAGGTGGTGTCCAGCAAGTTGCCGCACTGGTGTGGCCATCCTACAATGCTGCGCCGAAAGTCGGCGTGGGGTGCCCCGTTGGCTTATGAGGTGGTGTCAGTAGCGGACCGATGTGTGAATAGGTCGGAACCAGCACAAGGCGCCAAGATCCGGATGGCAAGTCCTGGATGTTGGGTGCCATAGTTGAGAGTTCTGAGCAGTGCTTGTAACACTGTCTGAAGCTTATTTGCACCTGCTGCAGCTTCACTATTGCTCTGGTGTGGCCAAAGATCGCCCATGACATAGGCGGCCGGCTCCCGAGGTCCGGCGGAACTTTTTTCCTTTTCCTTTCTGCATCTTGTCCCACAATCCGTTTGACCTGAAGACACGACCAGGTCCCTGAATGTGTGCAGGTGGACGCTATTGATTGAATCAA
Organism: Lissotriton vulgaris; assembly: GCF_964263255.1. Classification (NCBI taxonomy): domain Eukaryota; kingdom Metazoa; phylum Chordata; class Amphibia; order Caudata; family Salamandridae; genus Lissotriton; species Lissotriton vulgaris. The sequence continues at coordinate 25,090 of NW_028242427.1, forward strand.
AATGGCGGCTTCACACAAAGCTGACTCAAGTGTTGCTGGTGATGCTATATAGACAAAAACTGGTTTTCAGTTTGTACATTCTTCAGGATTTTTCCATCCAAGGCTGGTTGAGAGTTTGTAGAACAACGGCTTTAGATCTTGCCCTCCCCTCTTTTGACTGTTGGTTCTTGTTGCCTATCTCTTCTGTTGTCATTTAACTGAACCTTTTTTGACTGCCGAAAGGGGTTCTGTTCCGACCGCTAGTTGGTGGAGACATTTTGACTATATCCTGGACCTGCCCGGCCTCGCCCAAAACGGCGCCGGTATAAATGGGACTCGTAACTCCTTGTTGTGTACTGGTTGAACAACCTTGATATCACGAGATACGTATGCAGTTTTGAAGCACATGGCGGGCGGGGACGAGAATTGATTGAATATTTCGACATCCTTATTGATATTAGGCATGGGCGGAAAATCCGTTCCGCTCGCGGATTTTGCGGATTTTCGGGAAATCCGCAATCCGCGAGATTTGCGAATTTCCTGCAAAATCCGCAAATCCGCGAGCAGCGGATTTTGCTCGCACTGCTCGCACTGTTCGCGTGAGTTCGCGCCCCGCGAATAAGTGCGAAATTGCAGAAATACGTTCTAAGCAAAACTGAAAGTAACTACTTACCAGGTTCAAAAGTTCAGGCACATCATTAGTAGCCATTTCCTGTAGTGCTTCCTGAGGGGCCCCTCCAGAGTTCAGTTGCCAGTTGAAACTATTATGTGACCCTGCTCTGAACCTCAGAATAGTTACACATATGCCACAAAGGTCATGAATTACAGCTAAGGGAGACAAGCAGGAGCCAGGCTGGAAGTTAAAATCCATTAATCAGCCCCTAATTCATTATTGTCAGTTGGGGCAGGGCAGGTGTTGTAACTAATTTTGCAACAATGAAAGCACTTAGCAAGTGCAAAAGATCACTAATCAGGGCGCACTAAGGAAGCAGGTGCCAGCTAAAAAAATATTCTGTGACACATTAATCAGCCCCAAATTAATTCAGGTCACTTGAGGCAGGGAAGGTGTGCTTTGCTTTGCCGAAAATAATGTACACTGGACAACCAGAGGGTGTGGTGATGAAACAGAGGGTGGCATGGGTGGGCCAGAGGGTGGCATGAGTAGTCAGAGAGTGGCAGTGGTGACAGAGAGTGGCAGTGATGAAGAAGAGTGTCCCAAACAGGTTGGACACGTAGAAACAACAAGTTCGCAAAACTTGCGACCCAACAGGTAAGTTCGCAAATTGCGAAATTGTAAAAACCCTCGCGAACTGGCAGAAACACGGGCGAACACAAAAAAAAAAAAAAATCCGCAAATTCGCGGGAATTCGCGGATTTTGCGGATTGCGAGTTCGCAAATCCGCAAATTCGCGGATTGCCAATCCGCAAAATCCGCTCATGCTTAATTGATATTAAGTTCTGATGTGTTATTGATTCCTGTACTATTGTAAGTTCGAATTAACGCCACCCATGGTACTTGCCCGCAAATGTATATCTAGAAAATTTTATTGTAAGTGGCCCTGTCGTATTTTAATTACAAAATGTACGTCCACCGATTCCGCAACTGTTAGACACCTTAGTTCTTGCAACCTAATGGCCCGCTCGTTACGTTCCTCTACAGTGTAAATGTTTCCTCATCATATACGATTCCAGTTTGCTCCATGGCCGGCCCACGTGGTTATAGGCCCGTATTTGTATACTGACATTTTCACAATAAAGGTTTTTAAAACAAAACACGGTAGTAGTATTTACATTGGTAAAGTTTTTAATTTTAGTCACTGTTTTCGAATCAGTAAAAGGCAAGTGAAATAAAGCAGTCCAATTACATGACGGATAAAAGGTATAATACGCAGGAACGCAGTTAGGATAAATGGTCAAGGGCTGTTGTGTTTTTTACTCCTGCAACATAAAGTGATCGATAAGAATCTGATATTCATGCGTATCGGCGACTAAGACAGCAGGCCGAGCATCTTGTGCTCAACGGCTCCGTCATGGGACGAAGAAACGCCCTTTTGCTAGAAAAAGAAATATATTTTATTTGCAGGACAGTTGTAAATTTTCCGGGAAAGTACATTAGCCTGGAACATTATAACATATATGTTTAAGAAAAAATAATGTTCGAAAGCAATAAAAAGCGTAATTTTTAGGTCATATGACCAAGCCTTTCATCATTAGAATAACAAAAGTAAAATGAACCAATGAAAAGTTTTATAAACAAGTCACATGACCTGTTATGCTTACGTTACGCGCCGAGCCCCGGATCGCGTCCGGGAAGCTGCGCTTCGCGCACCGGAGCACTTCCGGGTGCGCTAACGCGGCGTGTCATATAACGCATTACGCGACAACGTAGGTCCAGAATATAGTCAAAATGTATCCACCAACCAGCGGTCGGAACACAACCCCTTTCAGTAGTCTAAAGAGTTCTGTTAAATGACAACAGAAGGGACAGGCAACAAGAACCATCAGTCAAAGAGGGGAGGGCAAGTTCTTCCCTACCGGGTCACGTTGGGGCGCTACCGGAACTGATCGAATTGGTAGTCTACAGTGTTTCTGGATGTTTCAGACTGAAGCTGGCGTCAGCATGAGAGCACCACCATCTCGTAGCTCAGTCGGGGCCATTCCACGAGCAATCATGGCAGCCGCTCCCCACCAGAAGCCTGCGGGAGTCGGGGGCCCCCAAGACTTTTGTAGAATCTTCAAGGCTCAGGGGACGCTTTCGAGAATGGGGCCCAAGCCCTAGCAGACAAGCGTCCGAGTTCCAAGGTGTCCCAGGGCCATTTTAGTGGATCACGCCCAAATCTGAAGAGCCGGCCGCCATTTTGAGAGTCTTGTGGCAGCCGCCTATCGCTGCATCGCAAGAGCGGGAGCAACTCAACTACATGGTGAGCGAGACGCTGTAGTTGCAAGAGCGGGCGGTAAACAGCTAAATGGCGGAAGAGGCACAGTGTAGCAAAAGCGGGCGGAATGGCAACTGAAACGGTAAAGGGGAGCCCCACTACAGCGTGTCTTCAGGTCAAACGGATTGTGGGACAAGGTCCAGAATGGAAGAGTCATCAAAAGGCAAAAAGTTCCGCCGGACCCCGGGAGCCGGCCGCCTATGTCGGGGGCGATCTTAGGCCACACCAGGGCAACACGACTTGGGGAGGGGGCAGGAGCCAAGCGCCCCCTCCCAGTCCGCGCCACCACACCGTATGTTGAAAATCTGAAGCCATCGTTCTACAAACTCTCAACCAGCCTTGGATGGAAAAATCTTGATGAATGTACAAACTGAAAACCAGTTTTTGTCTGCATAGCATCAGCAGCAACGCTTGCTATCAGAGTTTATGAGTTTCATGCTCGATCGATTGAGCTAGCCGGATCAGGCAACAAAAAGTATAAAATAGTTATGTAAATAGTTATTTAATAAAATGTTTTACCCTGTTACTTTGCAGGTGTGTTGTATATATTTATAATATTTGCATAGAGTTTATCGTTATTTTGGGCGGGGTGGGTGGCGGAGCCGAGCTGTCTTGCAGCCCTCATGGTGTGGAGCTCAGTTCATCTCACTATTTTCGTATTTCTCATGAAGGGTTGTTCCTAATGTTTCTATTTTAGCGAGGTCAAAAAGAGATCCCATTAGTGGCCTACTGATTTTGCTCGATTACTTTTGTTTTTTTACACGATTTTTCACTATCTGCAAAGACTAAACAGAGTATTGCGACTTTGTGCTTGTTTGTAAATAGAGAATGAACCAAAGAGAATCAATTCTAAAACAGTAAATGCTTGGATAACAATCAATCAAATGGAGAGACAAGCAGGCACGACGGATTACAACGGGGGCAAAGGCCTGCGTTAACTATCCTTCACTATCTGCAAAGAGAGAGTACTACTAAGAGAAAAGAGGGGGGGGCAGCGTTCAAAGCACATCAGCGTGCATAAACACGAAAAAGTTTTTACCTATCACGTACTTGACATTTGACAGCTTTTGATATTTGCTATTAAAAAACCATTGAAATTCACTGAAAAAACCATAGGTTTTAGCCCATATATAGTTAGGGATTAGCGTTTACAAAACCTTAATTTACTCGCACAAAACCATAGAAATTCGCATATATAGTTAGATGCAATAACTATATATCGCGCACCCGCAACCCACTGCTGATGATGTCACATATTACATCATTCATGACATGGTCAGTGACATCACTGATGACATCACTGATGACATCTCAAATGACATCATTCATGACATGGTCAGTGACATCACTGATGACATTACTGATGATATTTCAAATGACATCACTTGTAAAATCACTGATAACATCTCATTTGTCATTACTGATCACATCACTGATGATATCATTCATGTGATAATACGATCAACCTCTTCAGACTCTAATATAACCTTAGATACAATCAGTGTAAACAGACTCTCACAGACTGTCACTCATCCATGGAGTTACTCACACACCTAGTCAGTCATGCAAAGAATCAATCACACCTCCATTTCCTCAACTATACAGTTATACACACCTTACTTAATCAAACATATACTAACACATATTTACTCTCTTATACAATCCCTGATACAAGTTCACAATGATCCATACAGCCACTCACACATTCACTGGCTCTTATGCACAGTTATTTATATATGTCAACTCTTACATGTACTGTGTTTTACATATGTAGTTACTTTGACATGTAGCACTGAGATATCCATTCACTCACCAAAACACTCATGCACACAGTCAACCGCCCATACAGCTGTTTTCACATGCACTTTTGAACCCATACATCTACTGAATCAACTGCTCACACATCTATGCACTGAGTCACACACCTCTCAGCCACCCCCACACACACACTCAGTCTCCCATACAAATATTTGGGCAACCAATCAATAACCCATATAGTTACTCATATAGCTACTGATCAACACATGCAGCAGTTTACAGAACTACAGTAATAATGATGCACAAATTAAGACAGTTTAGTCACTAACCCATGCACTCAGTGAGACACATTTAATCATTCTCTCATACAGTCAGTCATGCACCTACTAAATCCTTCATCCAAACACTTATACATCCACTCATTCTTCAATATGTAAGACATATTTTAACTTTACAGAAACATACAGTCACTGGATGTTGTCATTTGAGATGTCATCAGAGATGTCATCAGTGATGTCACTGACCATGTCATGAATGATGTAATATGTGACATCATCAGCAGTGGGTTGCGGGTGCGCGATATATAGTTATTGCATCTAACTATATATGCGAATTTCTATGGTTTTGTGCGAGTAAATTAAGGTTTTGTAAATGCTAATCCCTAACTATATATGGGCTAAAACCTATGGTTTTTTCAGTAAATATATATATATATATATATATATATATATATATATATATATATATATATATATATATATATATATATATATATATATATATATATATATATATATATATATATATACACATCTACATCTCTATAAAAATGCATAAATAAATACATGTATACATATGCATGTAAATACAAATATATGCATGGATACTCATATTTTCACATATATATGCACCTAGATACATGCATATATATATATATATATATATATATATATATATATATATATATATATATATATAAGCATATAGAGCTATATAGGTATAGACAGGTTACTAAATATGCATATATATTTATACATATATACTTATATGTATATGTACACCAAGATATCCTTCTCCATTGAAAAAGATAAGGGGACACAGCAGGGCTTCAAGAGAGTCATTTATTAATTTTCTGGCATGACACGTTTCGGCGGTAGCCTCATCAGATGCCTCCGTTGTTACACATTTGATATTTTTCCTTTCTATTTATTAGGCCCCTCCTTCTGAAGTAGCGTGGGCCACACCTGCACCGCATCTCGTCACAGAGCACTCGACCAGTTCATGATTACGGACTGCAGATCCCATCATGCAGTTGGTTCGCAGCGTGGCAGAATGCTCCCCACAGCTGGATTTCTTTCGCCTCAAAGTGAGTGGCTGAGTTTTGAGAGTGGTCGGTCTAATTTGTAGCACTGTACTGGGCCAGATTGGTTTCCGTGTTTTAATGCCTGCAAAGGTACGTTTGCTGGGAGTGCGACCTCAAAGCTTTTGGGCAATTGGACAAATATATATATATATATATATATATATATATATATATATATATATATATATATATATATATATATATATATATATATATATATATATATATATATATATATTACCTACTGGCGGTCGCCAGTAGGTAGTTATAGTTAGGATTTTTTTCAATTTTAAATCTCAAAATTCTATTTGGAATAACTTTGGTGCCGGTTGACAAATCTGCCTGAAAATTCCCTCAAAATGGCCTTGTCGAGCTCCAGTCCTTCCCTGAAAGTTTGGGGGGGATGCGTCAAGCGGGGGCCGAGATAAAAGGAACGCGTTTTCCCCATGTTAATTTCCATCGGGCGGTCGACCTCACTTTTAGCCCGAACGGCTGAATGGATTTACACCAAATTTGGCAAAATTGTAGGGACTGGTAGCCCGATGTGCCTTTGCTATGTCTCAAGATATGTGCTCCAGTGGATTTTGAGTAATTTAGGTTCAAAAAAATATATATATCTATGACAGCGCCCCGGGACGCGCACCGGGGAGCGCACCGGGCACGCCATGCGACTTGCGCGCAGAAAGCTGATTGGTTCTTGGTTGTCTGTAAACATTCCAAACAGTCCGGAGCGGCCGCCATCTTGTGTCTCGGTAGGATGGAGACACAAGAGGTGGCCAAAACAAAGGGGATATTGACCATAAGGGGGCAGAGTAGACCCTCCCTGAGCCCCTAGGTTTGATGTGGGAACTTTTTGGGTGGGGAGTGCCCGGTACGCGCACCGGGAAGCGCACAACAGAGAAAAAAGAATGCAAGAGTTTAAAAAATGTTGGCAATATTTTATAAATGGGAGGTAGTTCTGAAAAGAATTTTTTTTAAATTCTTTTTGTTGTTTATATTTTTTTATTATTTTTCTGAACATTTTTTTAATTTTTTTGTGTTTTTGAACAATTTTATATATATATATTTTTTTGAGGGATTTGGTTGAATATTTAGCACCATTTGCCGTTCTTCTGGTCCAGAAAGTGAGGGTACTGAAGAGGAAGTGCTGGCCACAGGGGGTGGGTTGTGCCAAAGTTCCCGGACTTCAGCCTGGGCCAAATTATTGGGATGCCACCACTCCATGTGGCGGATCATGGTATAGTTACCAAAAGAATATTTCTTGGAGGGATTGCCCCTGGAGAGAACTTTGTCACAGATGAGACAGGTGACTTTGGGGGCGTTCACCTTTTTTTGGTCATCTGGAAAAGAAAAAAATTGCCAAATGAAGTGCACTTTGACGTGCCTTTGTCTTGGTTCTTCTGGGAGGTAGACCCTTTGATGTTGATCCTCCTCTTCTTCCTCCTCTTCTTCTTGTCCTCCAAGAAACTGTGGTGGTGGACCTTCTTTTCTGGGTGGTGGGGGTGGTGGTGGGGATGCACCAGCTGCAGCAACAAGTGATGCCATTCTTTCCTCCAAAATAGCTCTTGCTCTCTCAATGAAGAAAGTAAGAATGAGGAAAAAAGGAGGGGGCTTTCATTATTTGGAGAAAAAAATGAAGAGAACCAATGAAAAGTGTTATTTTCAAGTCACATGACCCGATGCGCTTACCTTACGCGCTCCTTCGCGCTTACGTTATGCGCTCCGGGCCACGCCGCGGAGCGCTTCTGGGTGCGTTTACGCAGCGAGTCATAAGACGCATCACGCGGCTACGCGATACGTCACGCTTACGCGACACGTCACGATGGTGTTTTCGATCACGACATTGGCGCTAATGGGACGCTTCCGGGTTCGCGCACCGGGGCGCTTCAAAATAGTACGCTTTCCGGGGCGCTCACCGGGGCGCGCACCGGAAGCGCTCCAAGACAAAAATATATATATATATATATATTTTTTTTAAATGATAAATTGTAAGGACTGATAGCTATGTCTCAAGATATATGCTCCAGTTGTTTTTAAGAAAATTAACTTTAAAAAATATATATATTGCCTATATTTGGGCTTTATATATGTTAGAGCCCAAATGTAGCCCAAATGTAGCCCAATGTAGCCCAATGTAGCCCAATGTAATCCAAAGATGGCCACCAGAGACAAAAAAATACAAATGTAGCCCAAATATCACCCAGATGTAGCGCAACTATAGCCCAATGATAGTATGTACCAGAGTGTTCTAAAGAACAACTAGAGCGGTAACAGTCTTACTTATAAAGTGAGACTTTTAGTTAGGAATTAGCATTCAAAAAACCTTTGAAATTCACTGAAAAAACCATAGGTTTCACAACAGTTATAGTTAGGAATTAGCATTTAAAAAACCTATTAATTTCACTGAAAAAACCATAGGTTTCACACCAGTTATAGTTACCTGGAAATTTTACTGGCATAAAACCACTGAAATTCCCACGTTATAGTTATTTGGACTCACTATAACTTGCGCGTGTAATGCACTGCTGATGACATCACATATTACATCACTCATGACATGGTCAGTGACCCTTCCGTGTGTACCTGACAATAGTTTT
>NW_028242428.1:0-60624 GCF_964263255.1 Lissotriton vulgaris
GATCAAAACACCCACTTCCGAAGCCGTTGAGAGGGATATATTGCAACAGAAACCCTGAATGGCTGCGCACAATCTTGATTATAGTACTTCTTGAGTAAGCCTTAACCCACCTCTAACACTGCCACAGCAAAAAGACTTACAAAATACCTGACAGAGCGGGCAATGTAGTAAGAATTCCTTTACTCTTCTATTTGTTCCACAGAGATAAACAAATGAACTTTAAGAGCAATCTTCCCTTTTGAACAGTCAAGTTGAAATCCTCCTCCTCCTTTACTACCCAGTTTACTTCACATGGCCGCTCCTTAGATGATACTTGTGAGCATGCTATTTTCCATGATGCTGTGATCTACACATTGAAGCCTTAGCCAGGTAGTCCTTGGCCACCACTATAATATTAAAACCCAAATATAGATTGAGGGGGAGATTTACAAGCCCCTCGAATCATCTTTACAACACTGTTGCATCACTTCTATGACGCAGGGCCGTCGTAAACAATGCGCCACTATGCGACAGATTTACAACGTGATGCATCTAGTAAGATGCACAACGTTGTAAAGCCCTGCCCTACATTATATTCCTGCGTCTGGTATAATGTATGCAGGGTGGGTGTTCCATCACAAGAAAGCCCCATAAAAATGATGCAGTGAAATCTACAAGATTTCACAGAGTCACTGTTATGTTCATGCTGCGTCAAAACCTTACGCCTGCTTGAAGCAGGCGTAAGGAGTGACGCAGTATGTTAGGTATAGGGCACCCCTGAGCATTGCTGGAGTTGTGTCGCGCTACCAACAAGACTCCAGCAATACGCTGCCCTTATGCCAGAAGATGCAACATGCATCTGACTAACCTTGAGCCACAGTGCGTCGCATTGTAAATGCAACACATCCGTGGTGGTGCAAGGGTATTCTTACGTGTCGCATCTGTGCTGGTGCATCCCTGCTAATATGCAGGGATGCGCCAGTCCTTGTAAATCTGATCCATACTGTGTGGACAAGCTTTCTATGGCTGGCCCAGAAAGGAGATGTAAGCGAAACAAGGAAATGGAGAAACCTTCCTAAGATGTCTGCCTTGCCACTCTTGTGAGCATGCACCACAGAAACATGATGCATGTCAGGCAGAAAAGCATTGCTCTAATGAAAGAGGGGGTGGTGGTCTCAACAGTATATCTGGAATAAGTATCCAGTAAAATGCTACATACACTGCTCAATTCTAATATGTCCCTCACATAATTTGGTGACACAGATGAACTGCGGACTTTCTGGTGCAGCCTTTTTTCTCTTCTAAACTTAAACAAAGGCCAGACAATGTGCCAATCTTATAAAATCATATGAGGAACCTTAAACACTGCCTAATTCCCCTTACCAATGCCTCCTCCCATTCTGTAGTTCTCTTCTGGTCAAAAGCTGCAGAGGTATTTTCAACAATAACATTACACATACAGAATCCTTCACCGCGTATTTCATTATAGCAGGAAAAACACCCTGGCTCTGTCTTCCATTTCTGTTGCCCCACTTGGGGAAAAACTATGGGCTGGCTATCACTCAAAAAATAAATCCTGCAGTAAATATAAAGAATAGATATTGTCGGCATTCCTCACTGTGATCTATTATAGGTTTGTTACACCACTGAATCCATAGACTGTGTTGGGGACAGTGGAGCGCCATGAAAAGGGGTTAAGGTAACTGTTAGTCACAAATAATTAAGGGGCATATTATCAAGGAACGACATTAACATTATCGCTGCTTTAGCGGCAGGAAACTGCCGCTAAAGCGGCGATAATGGGCTTTATAATATGCCCTTGAGAATTCCAATAGAAGCCCTTGTTCTGGTGTTAACATGGGATTCTATTGGAATTCTCTATAGCATAATATCAATCCCATTATCGCAGTTTTTGCGGCAGTGTCCTGCCGCTAATGCAGCAATAATTTTAACGCTGTTCCTTGATAATATGCCCCATAGTTTTACAAAAACCAACATGCATTGACAAAGCCAATGCATTGACAAAGTCAGAAGGCTGGCAGGATAAGATGGACCAGCTAGCTTTGCAAATGCTTGTGTTTCTTTCTGTCAGGGACGTGGAGCAGCAGAGGAATGTGGAGGTAAAGAACAGTGTGGTATGAAACTGAAACTTATCAGGAGCAATAACTAGACTGAAACAAAAGCGTGTTCTGTACCTGAGGAAGACACGCGCCGAACTTGAAATCTGCAAAACCTGTTACTAAACAACTGTTCACAACCACTCGCGTTACAGCAGCGCTCGGGGGTGCTTTTCATTGAGTGGATAAAATCTTCTTCAGCCCCTGAAGACTGTGAGCTTAAGCTCCACTTTGTGTGACACCCACGTGTAACGAAAACAGGAAAAACAAACAAACATTGCTTTCCTCCCTCGAGTGCTGGCTCCTTAATCAATGCTATCCAAACATTTATAAAATATAACACCCCAGCACCCACCCCCGCCTCCCTCCCCAGAAAACGCTAATTTAATCATATCCGATTTTCTACGTGTGCTTTTGAGCATACTTATTACTTTTTTTCTGTTACTTATAAGGTTGCTTTTGCAACCAATGCCTACCGTGCTGTTTTGTGTGTGCTTATATGCACCCCACACCTGCTTTGTTACCATCTCTCTTTTTTACTTTATATGGCCTCGTTTACTCCTGACTTCACAAATGGCCATTATAGTTTGGCAAAAGAAAACCACCTTCCTCGCGTTTCTTATGTAATGCTCTTGTTCTTGTTGTAAGAGCAAAATAAAACAAGCACTGGCACTAACAGTGCCTTAGGGAGCCCTGTTCACTTTGCTTCTCCAGGTGCACTCCACACGGCACCAACAATGTGCACTGACCGGCCCTACTCACTGGGCTGTGTTGCGGCTATCAGCCGCATTGAGCCATGCTCTTTTTTCTGGAAGCCTGCGAGGTTCCGATCCTCCTCTCCGGCATCGGAGCAATTGGGGAAGCTCAGTCTTCCTATGGCTGTTGTGCGGGACTCTCCTCGGTGCACGGGAGCCCCGCCCACACTGAGGTGCGAGATGCATAACTTACGGTCTTTGCGTCTTCGTTTTGCCAGGTGGGCATGCTTGTGACTAAAGATCCAAGGGCAAGGTGTGGGAGAGTCTCTGATCAACTTTTTTGTCATATTCTCCTTAATCTATACCTCCCTATCACACTGCTGAGTACAGAGAGTTACAGTAGCTGTGAGCTGCTGCCATTGTGAACCTCTGTTGCTGTGAGACCCAAGGTGTTGACCAGCGCAGAGGTCAGCATTGCCAACAAACAGCTGGTGTCTTCATCCACCCTTCGTAGGGAGCCATCCAAGAAGGCCACTAGAGCTCACCCAGATAATTGGTTGGGTGAGAGCTAAGAATTTCTATCCTGAAATTACTGTAGTTGAGAAATAGCCGCCTTCTCTATGATTTTAACAAGAATAAAGTGACTGACTATAGGGTGGAAATTAGTCAGTATCCCAGTGTCTGCTTTCGATTTATATTGACGGCCCTACCTGAACCTTTTTAAGCAACTTGTCCATCTCTTAGAGAAATAGTTATCAAAGAGCAGCGGAGCAGGGCTTAATTTGAGCCAGTGCATTCTTGTATGAAAGTCTGGCACATGGTGGTGCAGTTAGTCTAATTAAGAGACTAACACAACAAAAGTTATTTATTATTTCAATGTACATTATAAATGACTAATACCTTTTTTTCTTTATTTTTTTTATTGAGTTGGATTAGAATAGTACTACATAATACAAAAAGAAATAGATACATTCATACATACGATAAGATATCAAATGGATAAGATGGCAGGTACAAAAATACAAAAGAGTTTAAAAAACCACAATTCTACAGTATATAATACAAATCTCCATCTAAAAATAATTTTGCAAACAGATAGAAATTCAATCAATTCATCCTCTTGTTTCCCTCCATTTACTAAGGGGTGCCCAGATTTTTTCACCGAATAATTTCTTCTTCTGTCCCTTAAATTTATATAGGCATTCTTCAATATTATGAATTCCTAGCAATCTTGTCAACCAAACCTGGAATGAGGGAGCAACTGAGTCTTTCCATGCTGCCGCTATTAGAATTCTTAACACTGCAACACAAAGAAAGACAAGGGCTTCCGCTTCATGTGTGATTTTCAGATTTTCATCCCTGCCAATTAGCACAATCGTTGGGGATAGAGAAATTTGACCCTCTAGCAGCCCCGATAAAAATTTCTCCATTTCAGTTAAAACAGGTTTCAAGTTTGGGCAAGAATAAAACATATGAATTAGATCTGCCTGGCTTTGATCGCATCTCGGGCATTTATCTGTATCCCTTTTCCCCCATTGGAACAGCTTGGATGGGGTGTAATATAAATTAAATATCGTTTTATAATGTTGTGTTTTTAAGTTGGTTGCTCTTAATATTTTCTTGTTCAGTGCTAAAGCATAGTCTACATCAACATTTGGATCCCCAATTCTAAGAGCCCACGCGTTTTCTACTTGCCCCATGTCATCTTCCAAGCTCTGCAACAGGAGACCATAGCCTATTTTGATCTTACGACCACCATTCCTTATATATTGAACAATTGGGTGCATCTCTTGGATGGAAACCCTGGGTCTTATGGATTTCACTGTTTGTTCTAATTGATTATACAACATCCAGTGATTTGCTGAAATATCATATTTTTGTTGCAAAGTCTCGAACCCCACCAACTCCTCATTACTCATGACATCTCCCAGATATCGGATACCCAGTATTTTCCAAAGGGCGCTGTTTCTATTCTGTCCAAGATGTTTAAAAGGGTTTGAATCCCAGAGATCTAGACTACCATTAATCTTCGGGATCTTAAGAAATTTCAACAATTGTTTCCGTACTCCCCATACATCTAGCATCAATTTGCTTTTACTCTTCTTATAAAATTGTGCATTTATTTCCCGTATCAAGATCCCCTTGGCTTTTTCACCAATTACTAATTCGTAAATTGTGGGAATTCTTGATAAGCCAGACTGACCTACCGGGATGTTACAGCATAATAACTGTTTCATATGCAACGCTAAGCAGACCCAATGGTATAGTCTGAGATTGGGGGCTGTTAATCCTCCCCTCTCTAAAGGTAGTGACATTTTGGCTAACGATCTTCTTACTTTACCATATTGCCAGATAAACTGTGAGAAGACTGATTCCATTCTTTTTATCAGAGGTTCCTCGATTAATAAGGGGATAGCACGAAATAAATACATCAGTTTCGGGAACATTGTCATTTTAAGAACATTGACTCGCCCAATCAAAGATAAATGTAAAACATCAATTCTCCTCAATTCTTTCTCTATCGCAGCCAATACTGGTAAATAATTTTCCTGGATTATCTTTCCCACATCTGCATTAATTTTAACTCCTAAATAAATAGCAGCATCAACATATCTTTGATCTCTTTTCTGGGTATTCTTTGTACCAATTATTATAGTTTTTTCCGTATTAAGTTTATACCCTGAATATGCCCCGAACTGATAAGCCAGATTATTTAATTCCTGTATTGCTATTTCCGGATTGTTAGTAACAATTGCCAAGTCGTCCGCATATGCTAGTATCTTAGTAGTATGACCATGCGAAATAACAGGGGATATTCTATCTGAGGCCAGGATTTTCCTAATCAAAGGATCTATATATAGCGCAAATAATATAGGTGAGCAGGGACAGCCCTGGCGAGTGCCTCTTTTGATTGTTACCTCCTCTGATTGAAGCCCCATAGCTGTGATTCTGGCGACTGGATCCGCGTACATGGCTTTAATGCCTTTCCTACAGTTTACACCGAAACCTCTTTTCTCCAACACATCCCACATAAAATCCCATACAACACGGTCAAACGCCTTCTCGGCATCTAATAAAATCATAGCCATATCACTCCCTGTCATATTTGCGGCATCAAATAATGAGATAGCCCTTGTAGTGTGTTCGGTAGTACCCCGTCCGGGAACAAACCCATGTTGCCAGGGCGATACCAATTTACCTATAATCCCTCCTAATCTGTTAGCCCAAACTTTTGAATATAGTTTCGCATCTGTATTGATTAGGGAGATCGGTCTATATGAGCCCGGGTTTTCCTCCGGTTTTCCCTTTTTGTGGAATACCACAATGTTAGTTTGCTTCCAACTATCCGGAATAACACCTGAACATATGACTCCATTAAAGAGATCTTCCAGTATTGGCAGAATTTCCTCCCTCAGAGCCCTATAAACCTCGATCGGGATCCCATCTGGTCCTGCCGCTTTACCTAATGCTAATTCACTCAAAGCGTTTTCTATCTCCTCCTTTGTTATACCCAATTCCAACCGATCTCTATCTTCCTCCTCCACCCTGGGTGTTCTAAACGATTGGTCTTGTATAGGAAATACTGCCACTGGATCCTGATCATATAGTTTTTGGTAAAATTCATGAAATACCTGTAGTATAGAGTTCGGGTCATTATATTCTCTCCCATTGTAACTTAGCTTACTAATGTTATTTCTATTCATATCTTGCCTTATACGCAATGCTAATGCTCTGCCTGCCTGCTCCCCGGTCTCATAACGCCTTGCTCTTTGTGTTTGGTATGCGCAGATCTCCTTCTGAGTGATTATTTTTAAAAGGTCACCCTTAGTCCTGGCCATATTTCTGGTAGTCTCACTACTATCTTTGCCAGTTATTATTTCTTCAATATGATGTCTCTCTATTTCAGCCAGGGTTGCTATCAAATTATCTGTCTTGCTCTTATCTTCCTTCCTGATTCTTGATGCACAACTGATCGTCTCCCCTCTTAGTGCCGCTTTATACGATTCCCAGACACCATTTCTGGATGCACTGTATCTATTAAAATCAAAAAATTCTCTTGACCACATTTTCATGTGATTTAAAAATCTTTCGTCATTTAATAATTTCCTGTCAAAAGTCCATCTAGAGGTTTTCCTTGATACACTGGGAACTTTATAAGTAAGTACCAGAGGATTATGATCAGAAATTATTCTTGGTAATTTCTGAATGTTTACTTTCCCGATCTCTCCCATTGAGATGAAAAAGTAGTCTAGCTTAGAGTACTTTTGTACTGGATGGGAGAAATATGTATAGCCACTATCCCCTGGCATCTTGTCTCCCCAGACGTCTACCAGGCCGTAAGACTGTATCATGGAGCTTATTGCTGCTTTAACCTTTCGTTTCCGGCCTGTATATAAGCTCCCCTGGCACCAATCTGCAGAAATATTCATATCCCCACATACGATCAACGGGGCATCCCAATTAGCCAATTCCTCTTCCAGCTTATCAAACACCATAGAATCGTCCTCATTTGGACCATATATTACACATAATGTGAACCCAATATTCATTTCCACCAGCAGCCATCTACCTGAGCCATCTGTTTTAATATGTTTCGCTCCACCAAGATGGTTTTTAGCTAACACAGCCACTCCTCTTATCATTGATGACTGGGTGGAACAACCAATCAGGGTAAACCCATACATTTCCAAAATCTTCCTTTTATTCCAGGGAATATGGGTTTCCTGAATGCATACTATATCAATGTTATTTATTCTAATTAAATGGGTCAGTCTCTGCCTCTTCCTCCAATCATTTAAACCCCCTGTATTGATACTACAGATTCTAATGTCTGACATGTTTTAGATATTTGCCTTTCCTACCTTGAATCTTATCCAGATACCTGAAATTAACTTGCAGCCTATTCCTTTCCAACTCTTGTTTTTCCCATTTTTTTTCCCCCACCTTTCCCCCCCCACCCCCACCCCAACCCTCTCCTCCCACTGCACTTCTTCCCTCCCCCTATCAAGCTCCAGAATAGAGCTCGCCCTCAACCCTCCCACTTGATTTGAGGCGCTCAGACCACTGGTCTGTGCACGTGATGGTTACAGCTCAGCGTGAGGAGAAACATCAGCAAAAGTAACTTTTTGTGCCCCTTACTTTACCCTCCACCAGATTTACATTCGCAGAGCAGAACTCCCCCACCCTTATACCAACCACTCCACCCTATGTGTTAACTACCAGTTAGAATCCGCCAGATTTTCTCTTTGGGCTCCTTCAGTGATACATCAGTGATACAAGGGGGGTACCCCCCTACTCTTTTAATTACCCAGATGCTACGGTGCTCCCTTTTTAATTCCCTTTCCCATTTGTGTCAACGTCAGATCATTCTTTAGTACACCAGTTACGTCATCAAAAACTCTTTAGCTTTGATCTCTGACGAGAAATAAAATGTTTTTCCATCCCGTATTATTTTCAGCTGGGCGGGATTAATCAGGTAGGCCTGCATACCCTTGTCTTGAAAGGGTTTGATCATCTGCCGCAGTCTCCAGCGTCTCTCGACTGTAATATGGCAGAAGTCCGGACGAACAAAAAAGGTATATTCATCAACTATTTTTTTTTTGTCAGGTCTTGCCATCTCAGAAATTGCTTGTCTCAGATTAAAATTGCCCAGAAAGATCAGGATTGCTCTAGGCTTGGCTCCTTCTTTTGCTTTTTGATAGTTGTTTGCCGGGGTGCGATGTGCTCTCTGGATCTCCCTCTCAAAATCCCAATCTTTCAGCTCTTTAAAGGCGGTCACAAAGAGCCTGACGATGAATGCTTTCATATCCGTCCCCTCGGCCCCCTCGGGAATTCCGAGGACACGAAGGTTGTTTTGCCGTGACCTATTTTCTAACGATTCCAGTTTCCACTGAACGTCGGTAAACTGTTTTGCTTGCATGTCTACTTTCTTGACTGCGGCAGCAGAGTCCGCTTCAGTGGATACTACTCTCTCCTCCAAATTGGTCACTCGCTCACCAAGGTTTACACATGCCTTTGTCAGCTTTCTCACCTCACCTTGTATTTTCCTCACTGCCGCCTGGGATTTCCGACTGTCTTGCCTTGCTTCCTCTCTGTGAGCCAATATCTCCTGATGGATAATCTCCAGGAGCGACATTTGTGCCGAGGCCCCCTCAGGGCTGTCTAGGGGCGCATTCGGAAGCGGTGGCTCTCCATTTTGGTTAAGTATTTTTGCTCTCACCACCGTTTTCACCGCTGTAGTTGGTGGGGTATTTTCCTCAGGTTCTGAGTCGCTGCCAGTCTCTATATCGCTGATTTCTTGTTCCAAGCTATCGTCTCCTTCCTCGGACCATTCGCCACCCTCTGATACCGAGAAAAATGCATCACTTTGAGCTTCTTTTTTGCTACCACTGCTTTCCCCTGTGTCATCCTGCAAGATCACTTCCATACCGTGCTGTGAAGATTTAACATCGCCCAGCTGATCTACCTCTTGCAGGTCCCTTTCCTCAACCAATACTACAGAATCCAACTGCTCTGCTAGATCATCAGTTACATTGCTTGGTGGTACCTCTTCATTGCCATTGCCATTAACCTTATCCGGGGGAGCCTGTATGACAAACTCCTTCTGGTCTTTTATATCTTTAGTGTCTTTACTTTTATTCACCTTCAGGAAAATGTCTGAGATAGAAGCAGTACCCTGATTGTCCAAATTCCCCTTGCTAGCGCCCTGCTGGGTAAGTTTTTTTATCTGAGGGGAGCCTTGTCTCTTCCTCTTACTACCTTCAGTGTCAGCCATAGACTCTGCAAGCGCCGCTGCAGCTTTTCTCCTAGCTGCTGCTTTAGCGCTAGCACTCATTTTTGGAGCCATAATCGCCCTCCACCTCTCTTCTGGCCCAAATGTCTCCTTACCGCCAAACAGATCCTCGGTTTCCTCAGTCTCCGCTTGTGAAGCTCCAATGCCCTCCAGATTGTTGACTCTCCGCTTCTCTCCGTCTTTTGGAAGGTGATTATCCTGTTTCAGTCGCTTCTTAGCTCGAAACTTCTTTCCCTGCTGGGATTGCCGATGTTGGAAACGACTCCGCAGGGCTTCGACTCTGTAGATTGACTCCGTGAGCTCCGCTACCTCCGCCTGCAATCTGGAAGCAGCTCCGCCTCTGACCCGCCGCGTCAGCTGGAACACCTCCTGTAGCAGCCGCTGCAGCGGCTTACAGCGCGTAAGTCTCATGCGCGTCAGTTACACCAGCCGCGACTTCTTGCCAATTACCGTTTACTCGAGCACTTCTTGCCCCTGTGTCAGAGACCCTCGCAGATACCGCCCAGCATCCGAGTCACCGCTACTGTTAGGGGAAAAGCGGGGTCATTTCACGACTACACTCCTCCTCACGCGAGCCGTCTCCCGACCGTCTTACACGGTCGCCATCTTGCCTCTCCGGACTAATACCTGCCAGCCAAGCCATTCTTATAGCTTTGGTGGCCTGGAATAGTCTGAATTGTTACACTTG
Organism: Lissotriton vulgaris; assembly: GCF_964263255.1. Classification (NCBI taxonomy): domain Eukaryota; kingdom Metazoa; phylum Chordata; class Amphibia; order Caudata; family Salamandridae; genus Lissotriton; species Lissotriton vulgaris. Next base: position 10,273 of record NW_028242428.1, read on the forward strand.
CATGAGTGTGATGGTTAGCAGTTCTATTGATATTGTCATTGTCAGCACTGGCATGGGCAATGGGTGGTGCAAGCTGTAGTGGTTTACTGACGAAGCTTTATGGCAGTGCGTGGTTCTGGTGTGGCCGCACTGGGCGCTGACCTGTGGAGGGGGCGCTGTGACCTCAGTGGGGGACTGTGCTTAGTAGTATCTTATGATAGGAGAGATAAGGGGCACTTTTACAGGTGGTAGGGAGAGAATCCAAGGAGACGGTCATGGGACAAGGGAACGCCAAAAGTGACTGTCGTACCAGGCTCCACCAGTGCTAGAGTCGGTTATTTAGTTAAAAATTAAGTACTGATGGAAGTGGCCAGTGTTGGTGCAAAATCTAGCAGTAGCCAAGGTGGTTAAGGCTCAACAAACAGATTTGTTACAGGCAAACGGTGCGATTCTGTGATGTCAGTTAGGGGAGTATTCAATCCAAAATAAGGCCTGGGCAGGGGAAGGAATGAAGATGACCTTACCATGATTCACATATTAACAGTTCAGGTATGTTGAACACACAGGGAGGAGCTGAATCGCCAAACTGAGGTGATTTTGCATTGCTGTCTACAGGTGGAACAATGCAACCCTGCAGTCAGAGTACCTGTTGTGTTGTAATCGACCCTGTGAGAGAATGTCCGTGCTCTTTACAATACCTACCCCTTACTATCTTTGTCTAGTGTGCTTTCACCTATGCCTTGCAGGGCTGGCACTAGGGTGGTGGGACTGGTGCGGCCACACTGGCTGCTGATCTGGAGGAGAGCACTGACCTCGGAGGGGAGTGCTGTTCTTAGCAAAAGAATACAATTTAAAAGCACCTGCTGCTGAGTTCCTTGTGTGCCTAGCTTTCAGGCAGCCAATAAGAATATCTAGATAACTCTTGTAATTAATATTCCTGCAATAGAAAGGGAGATAAGAATTGTGTCTAGTCGCAGTTTTAACTCGCCATAAAGTAACACAGAGGTAGGGTGACAGGATTTTGGGAACCAAAACCGGGTAAGGCCAGATATAAAAGTAGGACTAGAGCCATTAGTCTTACTTCTATATCTAGCCTGTCACACTTTTTGAGCAGCCTCGTAAATATGTGCATATATATATATATATATATATATATATATAAATATATATATATATATATATATATATATATATATATATATATATATTCACTGAAAAAACCATTGGTTATAGACCATATATAGTTAGGGATTAGCATTTACAAAACCTTAATTTACTCGCACAAAACCATAGAAATTCGCATATATAGTTAGTTGCAATAACTATATATCGCGCACCCGCAATCCACTGCTGATGATGTCACATATTACATCATTCATGACATGGCCAGTGACATCACTGATGACATCTCAAATGACATCACTGATGACATCTCAAATGACATCACTGATGACATCACTGATGACATCTCAAATTACATCACTGATGAAATCACTGATAACATCTCATTTGACATTACTGATCACCTCACTGATGATATCATTCATGTGATAATACGATGAACCTCTTCAGACTCTAATATAACCTTAGATACAATCAGTGTAAACAGACACTCACAGACTGTCACTCATCCATGGAGTTACTCACACACCTAGTCAGTCATGCAAAGAATCAATCACACCTTCATTTCCTCAACTATACAGCTATACACACCTTACTTAATCAAACATATACTAACACATATTTACTCTCTTATACAATCACTGATACAAGTTCACAATGATCCATACAGCCACTCACACATTCACAGGCTCTTATGCACAGTTATTTATATATGTCAACTCTTACATGGACTGTGTTTTACATATGCACTTACTTTGACATGTAGCACTGAGAAATCCAATCACTCACCAATACACTCATACAGACAGTCAACCGCCAATACAGCTGTTTCCACATGTACTTTTGAACCCATACATCTAGTCAATCAACTGCTCACACATCTATGCACAGAGCCACATACCTCCCAGCCACCCCCACACACACACTCACTCTCCCATACAAATATTTGGGCAACCAATCAATAACCCATATAGTTACTCATATAGCTACTGATCAACACATGCAGCAGTTTACAGAACTACAGAAATAATGATGCACAAATTAAGACAGTTTAGTCACTAACCCATGCACTCAGTGAGACACATTTAATCATTCTCTCATACAGTCAGTCATGCACCTACTAAATCCTTCATCCAAGCACTTATACATCCACTCATTATTCAATATGTAAGACATATTTTAACTTTACAGAAACATACAGTCACTGGATGTTGTCATCAGTGATGTCATCAGTGATGTCATTTGAGATGTCATCAGTGATGTCATTTGAGATGTCATCAGTGATGTCATCAGTGATGTCACTGACCATGTCATGAATGATGTAATATGTGACATCATCAGCAGTGGATTGCGGGTGCGCGATATATAGTTATTGCAACTAACTATATATGCAAATTTCTATGGTTTTGTGCGAGTAAATTAAGGTTTTGTAAATGCTAATCCCTAACTATATATGGTCTATAACCAATGGTTTTTTCAGTGAATTTTCATGGTTTTGTAAATGCAAATTCCTAACTATATATGGTCTATAACCTATGGTTTTTTCAGTGAATTTCATTGGTTTTTTAAAAGCTAATATCTATAGCTGTAAAATATATTCTTTATTACGTGACGTATCACGTAGCCACGTGAGACGCCTCATGACGCGTCGCATAAACGTGACGTATCGTCTCTGCAGCGCAAACAAAACCCGTAACGTAAGCGCGCCAGAGCACGCTTACAGATATATATATATTTTTTTAACCTTAATTAGACAAAATCCACACATGCACATATCTTGAGGCCTTGCAAAGGCACATCAAACAAACAGTCCCTACAATTTTGCCAAGTTTGGTGGAAATCTATTCCTTTAAATGCTATTTTACTGTTTCTCTTGGTTTTCCCCTTGTTACGCTTACCGGAACGCTACCCGGTACGCAAACCGGACGCTCCAAAAACACAAGATGTCGGACTCCCGTTACGCTGCCGGTTAGCTGCCCGGTTGGCGTACCGGGAAGCGCCTCTACCGCGAAAAATCGCAATTTTTAATATCCCCCTCATCAATCCTAGGGGGTCAGGAGGGGTCTACCTTGCCCCCTTTCCTTTATTTCCCCCTTCGTTTTTACCACCTCTTGTCTCTCGATCCTACCGAGAGACAAGATGGCGGCCGCTCTGGACTGTTTACAATGTTGACAGCCAATCAGCTTCTCCTCAGACTCCCGTTACGCTGCCGGTTAGCTGCCCAGTTAGCTGCCCGGTTCACGTACCGGGACGCGCCTCTACGGCGAAAAATCGCAATTTTTTTTTTTTTTTGCCCCCGGGCCACTTTAATATCCCCCTCATCAATCCTAGGGGGTCGGGAGGGGTCTACCTTGCCCCCTTTCCTTCATTTCCCCCTTCCTTTTTCACCACCTCTTGTCTCTCGATCCTACCGAGAGACAAGATAGCGGCCGCTCCAGACTGTTTACAATGTTGACACCCATTTCAGCTTCACCTCAGACTCCCGTTACACTGCCGGTTAGCTGCCCGGTTCACGTACCGATTTGCGCCTCTATGACAAAAAATCGCAATTGTTTTTTTTTTGGCCCCGCGGGGCACTTTAATATCCCCCTCATCAATCCTAGGGGGTCAGAAGAGGTCTACCTTGCCCCCTTTCCTTCATTTCCCTCTTTGTTTTGGCCTCCTCTTGTCTCTCGATCCTACCGAGAGACAAGATGGCGGCCGCTCCGGACTGTTTAGAATGTTGACAGACACCGGACAGCCAATCAGCTTCGCTTTGCAAAGCTCCGTTACGCGACTAGTACACGAACTAGTCCGCTATCTAGGACACTGTCACAGATATATCTGCTTTTTAAAACGTTAATTTCTCAAAATCCACTGGAGCACATATATTGAGACCCAGCAAAGGCACATCGGGCTAACAGTCCCTACAATTTTGCCAAGTTTCGTGTAAACCAATCAGCCGTTCGAGCTAAAAGTGAGGCCAAACGCCCTATGGAAAAATGAATGGGAAAAACGCGTTTTGGGACCCCCCTTTTTTCTCGGCTCCCCCTTGACGAAACACCCCCAAATTTTCAGGGGCTACTCAGAAACAAAATGTGCCATTTTCCTGAAAATTTCAGCCAATTCCGTCCACAAACGCCAAAGTTATTAGACATAGAATTTTCAAAAGTTCCATAGAGAAAAAATCCTAACTATATATACCTACTGGCGACCGCCAGTAGGTAATATGTATATATATATATATATATATATATATATATATATATATATATATATATATATATATATATATATATATATATATATATATATATATATATATATATATAAGTGAGCAAGGCGGAGGCTTCCGCCGAAACGTGTCTGTGCAGCATGTCGGATTAAAACCTGTCTTGAGTTAAAGCCACGGAGTCAGTGCCTTCCTTTCATCAGAGGGAAATGGATTGGTAATCAATATATATATATATATATATATATACATATATATATATATATATATATATTCACTGAAAAAACCATAGGTTTCTCACCAGTTATAGTTAGGAATTAGCATTTAAAAAACCTATTAAATTCACTGAAAAAACCATAGGTTTCACACCAGTTATAGTTACCTGGAAATTTTACTGACATAAAACCATTGAAATTCCCATGTTATAGTTAGTTGGACTCACTATAACTTGCGCGTGTAATGCACTGCTGATGACATCACATATTACATCACTCATGACATGGTCAGTGACATCACTCATGACATCACTGATTTTCAGTGAATTTCATAGGTTTTTTAAATGCTAATTCCTAACTATAACTGGTGTGAAACCTATGGTTTTTTCTGTGAATTTCATAGGTTTTTTAACTGCTAATTCCTAACTTTATATAGGGCCTCATACCTATGTGTTTTTTAGTGAATTTCTAAGGTTATTTATTAGCAAATGTCTATAGCTTAGAAAGGTATGTTTTTCTAAAAATGAATCCTATATTGTATATTAATATAATATATATTTTTTAAGTATATTCATTTTTTTTTATATTTCACTCTGGAGCGCTCCCGGTGCGCGTACCGGTGTGGGCCCCGGAGCGTGTACTGGGGCGTGTCCCGTCAGCGCACCCAAAAAAAAAATATAAAAAAAATAATGAAGGAGTGAGCATGAGGAATGGGAACAAAGAGAGTGGTGTAAAGAGAAAGAGAGCTAGAGGGAGAAACACAGAGGGACTGTGTAATAGATAGTAAAACAGAGAAAAGTTTTAAGAGGAAGTAACTGAGAAAAGGAAAATGAATAAGGGAGCAAAAGAAGAGAAGAAAGAGGTAGAAGACTAAAGCAGAGGTTCTGGGAGAATGTGAATGGGTGATGAAAGTAAAAGGAAGGAAAGTAAAGGATGGGGAATGACGGGTAGTGACAGAACCAGAGAAAAGGAACAGCGGTAACGGAGGGAAAGAAAAGAGCAGTGAGTGTAAGTAAAGAGAAGTGAAAGAGAGTGGATACAAGTGAATAAGGGAAATAAACATGGACTATAAGAATAAGTGAGGGAAGCAGATTAAGAAAACAGGGGTGAGGTAGGGTGAGAGAAAAGTAGTGAGGTTAAAGCAAAGGGTGATGACAAACTACATTTTGTAGTCACACTTACCATATAATTAATGAAAACTTACTTGCATGTTTAAACAACACTTTGTATCTGTGAAAGACAAAAGAAAAAACAAGTTATAATTAGTAAAATATATATTTTAAAATAGAAGAAACAGGTCAGGAGGTAAAAAATCAAAAAAGTGTACTAAGAAATAAAGCAAGAGTGAAGGATACAAAAACAGAAATAAAGTAATGTAGAAAGACAAAAAAGAGGGAAAAAGAAATAGAAGGAGAACAAATTACTGAAGATAAGTAAGATACTAAAAGAATGTGAGATACCAAAACGAAATCAGGAAAGAGAAGAAAGTAAAAGGAAAATGAGTGAAAGGGAAAGGAATCTAATGAGGATCCACTAATAAGAAAGAGGAATGGAAGATGACTGAGAGTGAGTGAAGGGGAGTCACAGAGTGAAAGAATGAAAGGAATGGAGTTAATATAGAATGATAGAGGAAAAGGAGTGAGAAAGTAAGTACACAGAAAGACAAAGGGAAGGACTGAGTGAACTGCAGTACAATGAGTGAAGAAAGGAAAAAGAGTAAAGGAGCAAAAGAAGGGAAGAGAGGGGAAAAGAACTAAAGCAGTGGTACTGAGAGAATGTGAGAAAGCTGAAAAGTGGTGCAAGGTAGAGAGGAAATGCAGACAGTTGAAATTGGATTAAGGAGTTGTGAAAGAAGTGGAGTAAAGGAACAGCGATGAAACAAAGTGAAAGAAAGGCAGTGTAAGTGAGTAAAGAGAGCTGAATAAGGGTGGAAAAAGGAAAATGAGTGTGAGACAATGGGAATACAATATAAATTACACAATGCAAACTATAGAATGACTTATACAATATGTTACATTGTTTATTTTTGCTGTTCTCAGAATATATTGAATTTCACTTAAAACAGTGAGTTCAAACTCTTCATCATATAACAGCGGGAAAAAAAAACAATCTAAAAGATTGTGTTTAAAAAAACCCATATAAACTTACAAATCATATATGTACACTAATCTTTGATTCACTTACTTTTCCTTGAGGCCAAATAGTAGATAGTGAAGATCCTTTTGGTGGAAAAAAAGTCTGCTGTTCTCTAAAACTTCCATTTCATCGACTTCCCATGAAAAAAGATCTAAGAACATCATACCTTACACTTTCCTTACGACCAACCAAATAGTGTCAGATATATGAGTATATTTTTAAATTTCTCTAATTAAACTCTGAAATTACCGTTTACCCGAAGTTTTCAAAGAAAAGCTCATATAACATTTTCACAATTTTTAAATATTCATATTCCCTTTTTTGATCACTCATGTTCAACATTTCCTATAAAACTGATATCACTTACTATGAGATCCACTTACAGTACCTATATGAGATAAATAATTTTAAACATTAGACTAGCTAACTAACTAACTTTTATTAACTACTCCCGTCTTCAAAGGCCAATTACCTTTACTAAAACTTTGGTTTTAAAAACACTAGGTAAGAATTTTTAAAGTCATAAGGCAAACGTTGTTTATAAGTCAAATGAGAGTCATTGCAGTAACTCCAACCTTTTTGACATTTTAAGTAGCATATATAATGTCCTGATGTTGTCGAAGGACCGTCATGATAAATAATAGCAACAGTTGTAAAGGTTCTTCCTGAAATTGATAACTGAGAAGCCACAACATTTTTGATACAAGTTGTCAATTTAGTTCCATCAGGTCTACATCGTTGGAAAACTAAAATGATATACTGACCATAACTTTGTATAAATAATGTGGACAGCATTGGACACTTACATTGGGTACACACCATATTATGATCTGCTGCTTTAACTAGATTATTAAATGACACTGATTTACAGTCTGGTTAAGTCAAATATATAAATCTGTCAGTGTCTATTCTAGTAGTACTTGATGAACTACAGTTGTGGCAGGCTAAAAAGATTATCTACATCTACACCTTCATCTTCCAAAACACCAAACATATACATTAAAAATTCCTGACGAGGGGCGTGACCAAGATGGCGGGGTGAGCGGACGCTTCCTCCCGTAGCTCCTCCGGCCCGGCTCAGCCCGAGCCCTGATCACCGCGCTTCTCTCCCCCCGCGGCTGCACTGCGGGCGAGAGAACTGTGCCGGAATTCCTGGGGCACACTTTGATACCACTTTGACTTTCGTGGCCCCGGGGGAAGTCCCCGAAAAGTTTATCCGAAGATCGCTCCGAGGAGCGGAGCCTGGGTCGTCCCGAGGAGAAGAGCTTGGAGGCGGGGCATACGACGGCGCTGTCCGCTCGCCTCGGCTAGGCCGAGTGCTGAACAGCTGAAAGCCGGAGCTCCCGAGGGAGCGGAATAGACGGACTTCGCGGAGTACCGGAGCCCCCTGTCCGGTGCCCTGGTGGCGACAACAATTGATGGGCGACGGACCTCACCCCTGCACTGGCGACCCTCCCCCTGCCTTGGTCTTCGAGGGGTGACGCCTTGCGAACTCCGCGCCCGGAGTCGCTGGATGGCGGAGTACGAGCTGCGCCCATGCCGGGCGAATTAACTAGTGGCGAAGGGAGCCGCCGGTTTCGCCCCTTCCGGACCTGTTGCTGTTTGAGGGTCGCCCATGGACTTGCTGGCCCGGGCTGCCTCCTTGGGTCCCACCCTCCCGCCATCTTGTCCTTGTGTAGCTGTGCCCAGTGGCCCTCCCCCGCACCCTTTTTCTACGAGAGCCTCGATTTGTCCTGGCACCGACTCATCTACTGCCCTCCTTGGGAATACGTGGCTGGAGGCCTCCACTTTGGACGTTGCTGCCTGCCCTGCTGGCCCGGGGGTCGTTTTGCCCAGGACCGGGCCGCCATTTTGTCGCCTGTGACGCACTACCCTTGTCCCTACCGAAGGCCTCACATTTGGTGCCCGCGAGCGGTGGCGCTCGTCTACAGCGACTGACCCTAGGCTTCACCGGGGGCCAAGATGGCTGGGAGACGCGGAGCGGCACGAGGAGACCGCACTTTGCCGGAAATGCTCGGCAGGTCCCAGCAACTACGCGACAGGACACAGCCGTCCCTGGGGGCCTCCCGGACATCAACGGACGCAGCCGTGGGCGAGCCACCAGTCACGAGGTCCTTCATGGAGGACTTATTCAGCTCCCTCAAGGAGGAATTTCAGACTCTTAAGACCGAGGTGGCTGGAGAGGTCCGGGAGGTGCGCAGGGAGGTCGAGGGCCTGGGCGAGAGGGTCGATGCTGTAGAGACGACGGCCCAGCGCCGCGATGAAGAGATAACTCATCTCCAGCAGGACGTCCTCCGCCTCCGGGAGCAGTGTGTCGAGCTCCAGGCCCATTCGGAGGACCTCGAGAACAGGTCCAGGCGGAATAACATTCGGGTGCGAGGTGTGCTGTCCGCGGATGAGGGTGGGGACCTGGTGGCCTATCTGCAGGACTTGTTCCGCGACATCTTGGAGGAAGGAGCGGACTTCCCGATCCGCATTGACAGAGCGCATAGGGTGGGCCGCCGGCGCCAGTCATCGGCTCCCCCGCCTGATATCCTAGCTTTCCTGCCGGATTTCCCCCTGAAAGAGCGCATCATGACAGAGGCCCGCAGGAAGCAGCCGCTGACCTTTCGTGACAGACCTGTGGCACTCTACCAGGACCTGTCCGCCATCACACTGCAGAAGCGCAGGTCTTTCCGCATCGCGACGGACTTTCTACGAGAGCATGAGACACCCTATTCCTGGGGCCACCCCTTCCGTCTTATCTTTCGATGGAATGGGGTGCTGCATCAGCTGCGCTCTTTGCAAGATGTCTGTGGAGTTTTGGGCCTTACTGCTACAGAGGAGGAGGGGGCTACACCTGCATGGCGGCGCCCCGAGCGGCGGGGCCGACGGAGGTCGAGGAGGCGCCCATCGTCGGCGCCGACGAGTCGTCCGGACTCGCCCACCATCAGGGCAGAAATGGCGGAGGCCCTGAGGAATGCGGCCAGGAACTTGCCTGAAGCTTCTGGCGTGGCCCTAACGGCCTAACTTTTCTCCGGGGGGAGAGATTCTTAGCCTTAGCGGTACTGAGCTGGGGCTGGGGGGGGAGAGGTGGGGGGTGTGTGGCTGGACGTCCACTTGACTTTTTTCTACAGACTCGCCCACTGGGGCTAGACTGAGACTATGGGGTGTTGTTTTCTGTTCTTTCTTATTTTGGTTGGTTGCCATGGGTTGGTTCTGGGGGGGTTTTACTGTTGGTTTGGTGTGGGGGGGGTCCCGTCCGAAGTGGTCCGAACATGTGCGATGTTGCCTCTGGCCTTCCCCGCGCCCCTGCCCCGCGCGCCCCCTCCGTTGATCCCTCGCCCACTGCATAGCGCGTTGTTTCTCTGGATGCGATGCCGCCCTTGAAGGTAGTGACCCTTAATGTTAAGGGTCTGAATAACCCTGTGAAGCGTAGGGCGATCCTTTCCCTGTTGGAGGGGTCACAGGCGGATATTTGCCTCCTGCAGGAGACCCATTTGCTTTCCAAAGATTGCCATAGGTTGCGCTCGGCCAAGTTCCCTACGCAACTCTTTTCCTCTGCTGCGACTAAGACTGCTGGGGTGGCCATTCTTTTAGCTAGTTCCTTCAGGGGGGAGGTGTTGCATAAACATGCTGAGCAGAAAGGGAGGCTTCTGGTGTATCGCATGCGCTTGGGAGGTGTCACCTTTACGGTTGGTTCCGCGTACAGCCCGAATGACCACCAGGATCGCTTCCTGGAATCAGTGTTGGTGGACGTTACTGCCTCGCCCGATCGCCATATCATCTTGGGGGGAGACCTGAATATGGTCTTCGACTCCACCCTGGATAGGTCTGCCCAACGCTTTCCGCAGACAGGGGAGCTTTCTAGGGCGGTGCAGGACCAGCTTGCGGAAATGGATCTGCATGGCCTCTGGCGCGTCCTGCACCCCACCGATAGGGACTACTCCTATTTCTCCCACGCGCACCGCACGTATTCACGGTTGGACTACCTCTTGGTGAGTGGACCGCTTCGCTCGGCCGCCACGGCAGCGGACATCGGGGTCTTGTCCTTGTCCGACCACGCACCGGTTTCCGGAATCTTTGCTTGGCCGGCGGCCCCCCCCTCTAGGGGGATGTGGCGGCTCCGGGACACGCTTCTCCATAAGAAATCGGTCGTACAGCGAGTGGAGGAGGTCATCCAGGACTACCTGACCCACAATAACAACTCTGCCACGTCTCTGGCGACGCAGTGGGCGGCTTTGAAAGCGGTCGTCAGAGGGGAGTTTATCTCCATTTCCTCGGCGGAAAACAGGGAACGCCAACGCAAGAGGGAGGAACTGACAGCGCAGGTTCGGGAGCTCGAGCAGGTTCACCGCCGGACGGGGGCTCCTCGTGTCTGGAAGCAGCTGAAGGCGGCTCGGAAACTCCTCTCCGCGTTGGATCTAGATCGGGCGGAGTATGCTGCGCTGCGCCTGAAGCATGCCTTTTACACCGGCGGAGACAGGTGCGGTAAACTCCTAGCCCATAGGCTCAGGGCTGCGCAGCAGCGCAATGTGGTGAAGGAGCTGGTGGGAATGAACGGGATCCCGGTTTCCGGTGACGCGGAGGTGGCAGATACCTTTCGTTCCTTTTACGAAGCACTGTACGCGGCGGAGCCTTCCCCACCGGGAGAGGCTGAGGCCTATTTGGAGTCCGTGACCCTCCCGGCCCTGGACTCCTCCCAAGCGGACCACCTGGAGAGGGACATCCACGTGGAGGAGGTCATCTCCGCGATTGCACGACTAAAGCACGGCAAAGCCCCGGGTCCGGATGGTTATACGGCCTTGTTTTACAAAACCTTCTGTCCCACTGTCGCGCCTCTACTGGCTCGCTTGTTCAACTCCTTCTCCGAGCCGGGAGCTATCCCGCCGGACCTTCTCTCAGCGACGGTATCGGTTATCCCCAAGCCGGGGAAGGACCGGACCCTGTGCGGCTCGTACCGGCCCATCTCGCTCCTAAATGTGGACCTCAAGCTTTACACCGGGATTTTGGCGGCCAGATTGGGTTTACATTTACCAGGTCTGGTGGAGGCAGACCAGGCCGGTTTTGTACCCGGCAGACAGACGGTCGATAACACAAAGAGGGTGACGCACGTGCTGGAAAAGGCCTCACGCGTTCCGGGGGAGCGGATGCTGCTATCAATCGACGCGGAGAAGGCCTTTGATAGGGTTCATTGGCCATATCTCGAGCTGGTCCTTGGGAAACAGGGGATCGGCGAGAAGTTCCGCACTATGGTCTTTAACTGCTACGGGAGACCATCAGCGTCAGTGCGTGTCAATGGACACAGCTCCAATTGCTTTGCCATTGAGCGCGGCACGAGACAGGGTTGCCCCCTCTCGCCGCTCCTCTTTGCCCTCTATATGGAGCCGTTTGCACAGAGGATTTGTGATAATCCGGACGCTGTTGGGGTGAAGATGGGGCAATACACACACACTATCAGCCTATACGCGGACGATGTCCTGTTAACCCTGGACGACCCCAAGAGGTCGCTCCCTGCCTGCGTCCAGGAACTGGACGCCTTCGGCCGTGTGGCGGGTTTTAAAATGAACATGACTAAGTCGGCTGCACTGGATGTGTCACTCTCTGTTTCCACCAGGCGAGACCTTCAGAGTCTCTTTCCTCTGCAGTGGTCCTCCTCCACGGTGCCTTACCTAGGCATTTTGCTTGCCCCCTCCCTGCCTGCCATGGTTACAGCTAACTACTCCTCTCTGGGCAGAAAGATCAAAGAGGAACTCGGCCGATGGAACAAGGGCCTCCTCTCGTGGTTGGGCCGTATCGCGGCGGTGAAGATGACGATACTGCCTCAGATCCTATATCTCTTCCGCGCGCTGCCCCTCCAGCCCCCCGTGGGTTGGATACGGCAGGCGCAGGCGGACATATCCCGCTTTGTGTGGCAGGGCCGTAAGCCTCGGATGAAGCGGGTCCTCGCCATGCTGGCCCCGGAGGCGGGGGGTCTCGGAGTCCCGGACCTCCGGAGATACTTTCAGGCGGCACAGCTTCGGTATCTGGTGGAGTGGAGCCGGTGGGAATCGGATAAACACTGGCTCTTTCAGGACCAGGCAGTCGCGGGCCGTACCCTCCAGGAGGTCCCGTTCCTGCGGCGCGCTCACCGCCCGCCTAATCTCTACGCCTCTTTTATCACCCGAGTCCCGCTGAGAGTGTGGGACGCGGTGTGTGAGCTGCGTGAGCTCACGACCTTTCCATCGCCGTTCACTCCCATCGCTGGCAATCCGGACTTTACCCCGGGTTTGGAGCCGGGAGCTTTTTCCCACTGGGTAAGCGCGGGCTGCAGGGCGCTTTTCCAGATCTACGGGCCGGAGGGCGTGCTCCCCTTCCAGCAGCTTCGCCAGGAGTTTGGCCTGACGGAGGGGGACAGGCTGCGTTACATGCAGGTCCGCCACTGGGCTCTTCAACCCCCAGTGCGTGACGTCGCTGCCCGTTCGATTACGCCCTACGAGCGATGGTTGATAACCCGGACCTCGGACGCCAAGCTCATCACTGATTTGTATAAATTTCTCCAACCCCCGCCGTTTCATTACCATAACCCAGGGAGGGAGCGCTGGCACAGGGAACTGGGCAGGTCCCTGAGTCACAAGGAGTGGGACAGGATTGCGTATCGGGCGAGGCACTCTGCGTACCATACTGGGCTGACGGAAACCTTCACTAAAGTGTCCACCTATTGGTACTACACCCCGGAGCGGCTCTATGAGATGCGCAAGATAGGCAATAAAGGTTGCTGGCGAGGCTGCGGACAGGTGGGCACCCTCACGCACATTCTCTGGGAGTGCCCGGTGCTGTCGGCCTACTGGCAGGAAGTCTTAGATGAGGTGGATAGACATTTTGAGATTGAGCTTCCGCGCTTCCCCGCGTATGTCTTGCTAGGCCTCCCCAATGATTTGATGTACCCGCTGAAATCCCGCAGGGGCAGGCAGATTGCGATTGCGCTAGGTTCAGCCGTTCAGAATATACTGATACTCTGGCGCACCCCTACTGCCCCCTCTATCACTGGTTGGCTGCATAGACTCTGGCAGGTACTGGGCATGGAGAAGATGTCGCTAACGGTGGCTGGGAATGTCGACCAGTTCGAGGAGCTCTGGCAACCCTTTTTGGCATTGCTGTCCACGGAATTCCACGAGCTCACGTGTCCACGGTATTTGCGCCTCCTTAGGCTGACCCCGCCGGCAGCTGCGGCGGAGTGAATGTGCGGATTGGGGGCCGGGGGTTGGGGGCGGGAAGGGGGGTTATATGCTTCTATTGCTGCCTTTCGGACGGGGATGTTGGGGTATTGTTTTCTTTCTTTCCTTCCTTTACTCTCCTTTCTTCTTCCTTTCTGGGGTTGGGGGGTTGGTGGTACGGCATGCTTCTCCTTTACTGTGCTGCGGGGTGCTATTCCGGTTTGGCCTTGCTTAGGGAGTGGGGGTCAACAAGGGGGTTGTACACAATGCCTTATTGCCTTTTGTATTTGCTTAGTTACCCTCTGGGGCTTCCTGCCTCCCTGTTTTTCTTCTGACTCGCTGCAACGTTCCGCTTCTTGTATTGTATGTATGCTTGACCTCCTGCTCCCCTCCCCGTGTTTCTGTGCCTTAATAAAATACTTTAAACCTAAAAATTCCTGACAATCCTGCTGAATGTTCTGTGAGAATTTATCTTGACCAGAACACATTTCTAAAATATTTCGAATTTCTGTTACACTTTCTATTTTTGCTCTATCACTGCTACATTTCTCCAACACAGAATTCAACAAACCACACAATCTTTGATCCCGATTTTCAACAATCTGTTCTTGTAAAGTTTGAAGAAAAAAACAACATTAACCACTACATTAGCATAGCAGTTGACACCAGAACTGTTTTCAAACTGAAATCCAACAACATTTTCATCAGAATCCTTTTTCTTTCTGTTTTGAATTACATTTTCATCTACTTTTTGTGTTTTTGCTACTACCTCACTGCAATTATTCTCATTTCTTCTTTTTCGGCCTACCACACGTTTTTCAAACGGAGGATATTGGGGCAAATGTGGAGCATACTCTCTTCTTAACCTATTGTATTCTTTAACACAATCTAGATCTGCACAAATCTTTGTCTCATCACACTCAATCAAGTACAATCCTGATAAAGTTCTGACTCGTGATAATGCCACATATGCCATACCCGCTTTAAACAAAGATCTTCCAATGTTCACCAAAGCACTATCTACACTTAAACCTTGAGATTTATGAATTGTCACCGCATATGCCAAACAAACAGGAAACTGTTTTCGGCGAACATATAAGTCTTTTACAAGCAAAAATCTAGCAGAACAACGACTGATTTGTTGCACTTGCTCAATGCCATCAAATTTTATTTTTAAAAATTCAATTCCATCTCTATTTCTATAATTCACAAAATCAACAACATAACCCATTGCTCCATTTACCAGACCTCTTTCAACATTTAAATTCCTTCTCAAAATGATACGACAATTTAAACACACATTCAGAGTCTTTTCAAAACCAGCTGTTTTCGAAATACTTTTCTCTAATGAATCCAATTTTGTTTTCAAATTTTCAGACAAAACAATTGTTGCACCCATATGCTCTATTTTATCTATTGCTTCCAGTTTCACAATTTCTTCATGTTCTAACTTTAACATTTTGTTGTTGAAGATGGAATATTCTTGCAGAGTTGGCATCAAACATATCCCAGATTTCTTCTCAGTCAATTTAAAAAAAATATTCTCTGGAAGAATGTTTTCATTTGGATACAAATTTGAAATTAATCGAGAATGTAAAGCTTCTTTCCCAAGCTCACTTACTTTTCCGATTCTTACATCTTGTCGAATATTTTTATAATCTTCAACCTTTGCCTGTAGCATATTTTGAAGCAGTTCAGCATATTTAAAATTTAACCATATATTAACTTTTCCAATGCTTCCAAGGGACTTCCTGGTATCTTCATGCGTAAGCATTTTAAACACTGGTTGTCCTTTTACTGGAGTCAACTGCAGTAGATCTCCAAAAACAATAATGTGTTTTCCTCCAAATAACACATCATACTCTGTTCTAAGAATTTCTTGCATTCTCAAATGCACAAAAGCAAGCATTAGATTTGAGACCATGCTTACTTCATCAATGATAAGAAGTTTCATTTTCTTCAAGACTCTGGAAACTTCAGAACACGCATCTCCAGATAGCTTGTTGTAATGCAATTTATTATCATGCTCAACTGGCAGCATCAGTAAACGATGTAGAGTAATCCCTTTAATGTTATGTGCTGCCAGTCCAGTTGGAACGGTTACAACACAAGACGGCAGCGATTCAGTCCTTTTCTGCAAATAAGTTGCAATGGCTTTAATAAGAAAACTTTTTCCTGTTCCCGCTTGTCCACTTACGTACAGTCGAACAGGCTTAAATGATGTACATGAGCACACTTTTTTCTCATGTCTGAATCCATGTTCAATCTGTTTTGTGACTTCGTCATATATCTTTTTCTGCTCAACGTTTAGTTGCTTTACCAAATCTTTTAAGTTAACTACATCCTCTTGAGCTTGTTCCATAGCTCTTTCCACCTCATCCATGGCAGTTGCAGCTTCATTTTGGATAATTGGTCCTCCTACTGGATCCTGACTCAATGAAGTAGAACTCTGACTGACTTGAGAACTGTCTCTAGCAATCTCTTCAGCAATTGTGGTTTCGTGCTCTATTTCTTCGTTCAACATTTGCAGATAATTTGGAAAAACAGGACATTCTATGGTATCCTTAGTTGCATTAAAAGAGTCTTCATAACAGAGAAAATCTCCAAGTAGTTCCTCTTCTGTACGCCATGGCTTAAAGAGTTGCAAAAGAGCTAAATAGTAAAATTCTCTTTTGTCTCGAGCTTCGCAACTCAATTTCCGACGATTAATCAAATGGCCTTTTCTCTGCTTCACTAGACATCCTTCATACCCTATGACAGCATATTTTCCATTATTGATATCTTCTGTGATGTTTCTCTTATAACTGTCGTTTTGCAGAACTTCATACAAACAAGTGTTCTCAAGGTGAGTACTTCTATTTGGATAGTATGTATCCAACATGTTTGTCTTCAAAATATCTGTACTGTTTGGTTCTTTCTCCGCCAAATATTCAATTTTTCGTACAGATTTCAAAACTCGGTTTTGTGTTGCAGCAAGACCTAGACTCACCCAAATGATTGTTCTTGATTTGGCATAGAGACTTGCTGATGATAATCGATCAGAACATTCATATGCTCCAATTTCTCGATGCGACAACATCTTCAGACTCAAACTGTATAATTTCTTGCTTAGACTCTTTTCATGTGAAATGTCCTCCCACATTTCCTTCAGTTATGTCTTTTCTTTTTTTGTGATGTAAGATGTCACATATCGAGCCACAATAATCCATAACAACATATGTGTATGAGGAGCACCTCTCGCTTGATATTCCTTCCTCCAAAAGAAATCCAAAACCTCTCCAAGGGGAGGATTTTTTTTTGTTGGTAATAAAAGACATCATAGCTTCAAATCTATGATTAAAATATCTGCAAACATTCACTGGATCCAAAGAACACAGTTCTCCAGGTGGTTTTAATTCTATATTTTGTATGTTTCCATTTGCCTCTCGTAGAAATTGAAGTAAGTCGTCCCATGCATACTCAGCACAGCTAAGAGTGAGGAACCAAGTTCCTAAGTTTCTTAGCATACATTTCAATTCCCCATGACGACGGAACCAATACTCGTTTGTTCCACGCTGACATGCCAGGAGATTGATTAGCTGAGATTCCAAAATACTGTCTTGGAGATTGACTTTCTCCATAAAGTCCCTCGCCGAAACATTTTGCAGATGAGCTCCACTTTTCAGTATATGATTAACTGCATAAGAAAGCCCAGACAAATCACTTTCATAGAGTAGATGAAACAAATACGGAATGCATTGACAAACCCTTGGATCTTCAGCATATAATCTTAAAGTCCGGTATTCAGCTGCAGGAATTTGAACTGGTCGATCGTCATATCGTCCACCTCGACCTGTTGGAAATAAGTGTGGAAAACAACGAGCTTCCAAACTTTCTTCCCATACACTAATAGGACTTCCTTTTGCTGCTTTCATTTGAAACAAGTCAATTGCATTCCCCATTACTTCTTTGGAATGCAAAGGATGAACAGTATAATGTTCATATATTTCTTCACTTCTAGACACATCAACTTTTTCAATTTGGCCAACTGAACAATCACTGTCTTCTTCAGTAGCTGTTTCCTCTGCTCCAACACTTACATCTTTATAGTACTCATTGTTTTTGACCAAATACAACGTTGCCTTTTTGACTTTCCTAACATCCACTAAATCTTGCCAGGTTTTCTTACACTTTGTCGGAACCCCATTAACTAGAATAACAAGAGGATCCTCTTCTACTCTTTCTACACCAATTGTATCAATATTTTTCTTGACATCTAGAGGCAAATAAACAACTCTTCCCTTTAATCCTCTTTGTAAATCTGTAGGAGGTAATTTCCCTATCTTAGGCTCCATGCGAACAATAGCTTGAAAAGGATGGAAACATTGAATCAAAATTGATTCATAAGTATTTAAATCCATCAATTCAGAAGGAATATCTATCAACTGAAGATTATTATGAGCAGCTCTAGCAGGCATTCTATTTTCATTTAATTTTTTCAAACAATAATTACAAATACGCTGATCAAAACTCAAATCAAAAGAATTCTCCACCAACAAATAACTTACAAAATCCTTCCATTCACTATTATTTTCCAATTCACATTTTGTATATAAATCAACTAACCGAGTCTGAATCTTATAATGAGTCCGTCGACAACAACTTGATAATTTCCTCGTCAAATTTTTCTGTACTTGAAATCTGTACATTGTCTTCCACATTACCATCCATTACTATATCCATTTCTACACTGTCCTCTTTGTTCCCAAAATAACAAAACTCAATTTCTTCACAAATAGTCTTCACATCCACTTCAGATCCATGCAAAAGAGCACTGTTTCACTGTTTAAGCTTAAGTGCTGGACTTTTTGCATAATACAACCTTCTCACTAATTTCCTCACCTTATTATGTTGCACTGATAACATCCTAAAATGATGAAAAACACTCTGACATACTTTTCTAGAAAAACAAGCCAGTGAATGCCCATGCAAACCTGTGTTTTCTCTCACTCTGCAAGGATCTAACTCTTGCAAGCTCTTCACTTTCTCTTTTACACTTTTCTTACTATATGTACGTAAGAAATTTCGAAGCAAATCGATTGAATCCTGTCGCACACTACAAATACTACTGCACTTCCATGTGTACACTGGACCCTTAGTACGTCTCCCTAAAACTTCATTAGCTAACACCTCTTCTGCATCTCTAGACACAAGTTTCTCTTTTTCCATCACACAACCATCTTTCACCTCATATGCTCGACCACTGGTGTCAACTGCATGCACCAAATCATTTTCCTGAAAGTAACTCTCCTCATTAAAAAATGGCTCAGAACTTGAACTATGCATCCATTCTCCAGAAAATACTTCACAAAAATTAGTCCGATTAATTATTCTTTTCCATTTACTGTTCGATTTGAAAACATCAATTGCCTTATTAAGTATCCTAATTCCATTGATTACTAAAATAAATATTTTTTTCTTAACTTCAAAAGCCTGATCAACAATCTTCTCTACACTTTTCTTTTTCTTGTAAAAAGCAGCTCTTTGTTTACCTTTCTTTTCATTTTTTAGCAAATTTAAAACTACCCTATTGCGAAACATTCATCTACGAATGTCCCTGGATTGATTTAACCTTCTATTGCTATCCATATTCTTCGCTCCTGCTCCAATAGAGACATTTTTTGAGGGCCTCTCCTTCCTTTTCAAATTTGCTCTCTCCTTCTGGATCTTCACATTACCATTAACATTTGTTTTTGTTTTACATATGTTGCGAAAAAAGACTTAGTTGTCTTACCAGGACCTTTTTGGGTGTTTTTTGAAGTACTTGTTGTAGAGGATTCCTTTACTTCCGTTGCTAATTTTGTAATTTTCCGTATGGTATTTTTTCTTCTCCTTTGCCTTGACGGCATTTTTGCTTACTTTTTAAATGTTGATTTCAATCTGTGGTAAAGAAAAAAATAATACATTATAGACCACTATTAGCAAACAACAAAGCAATAACAATAAACAAACGATATAAACACTAATTTGCAACATATCTAAGTTTATACCACAGCAACTATATAACTAGGAGTAAGACAAAGAAAAACAGCTAGAGGGAGTAACACAAAAACACAGAGAGACTCAGACAAAGAAACGGATAGAGGGAGTAAAACATACAAAAGGACTAACACGAAGAGAGTGTATAATATGTTGAAAGACAGAAAAAGAATGTAATAGGGAAAGGAAGTAAGTCAAAAAAGGGAGTAAATCAGAAAAAGGATGTAACAGGGTATAAAACAGAGAAAGCGTGTAACAGGAACTAACACAGAGAGAGGGTATTAGAAGAGAAAAGGTTGTAAAAAAGACTAAAACAGAGAGAGAGCCTGTAAAGGAAGAGACAGAGAGTAAGTTTCAGAGAGGGTGTAAATCAGAGACAGGATGTTACAAGAAATAGGACAGACAGAGGGTGTAACAGAAAGAGAGAAAAAAGTCAGAAAGAGAAACGGTATAAAACAGACAAAAGGTGTAATAGAGAGTAACTCAAGACTAGAATATTACAAAGAAAAATATTGATTGGATAGTATCTGCATGATTCAAGAAATATATTAACACATTTCACAATCATGTCATCTATGTTTCCTCAGATTACTCATATTTTTGCATAATGTTTGGTTAAAACATTTTGCTGCATAGAGAAATTATCTTTTTAGAAACACAGCACAGGACCTATGGACAAGCATTCAATTTCACTACTGAAACCTCACTGTTTCACAAAATACAAATCTACTATCTTGCAAATGTTCATAGCAAGCATTATCAAAAAGCAAGACACAAACCAACAGCAAAGAAAATCAGGGCCTTATTTATGAAGGCCTTGCGCCACCGGTGCGTCACTTTTTTCCCATGTTAAAAGTGACGCACCGGCGCCACAAGGCAATCATAAATAAGGCCCAAATGTAAATACCATTGATTTGCCACCCAAATCGTTTTTTGAATAACATTTTAGAAACACAGCGCAGGACCTATGTACAAGCATTCAATTTCACTACTGAAACCTCACTGTTTCACAAAATACAAATCTACTATCTTGCAAATGTTCATAACAAGCATTATCAAAAAGCAAGACACAAACCAACAGCAAAGAAACTCAGGGCCTTATTTATGAAGGCCTTGCGCCACTGGTGCGTCACTTCTTTCCCATGTTAAAAGTGACGCACCAGCACCACAAGGCAATCATAAATAAGGCCCAAATGTAAATACCAATGATTTGCCCCCAAAACCATTTTTTGAATAACATTTTAGAAACACAGCGCAAGACCTATGTACAAGCATTCAATTTCACTACTGAAACCTCACTGTTTCACAAAATACAAATCCTCTATCTTGCAAATGTTCATAGCAAGCAGTATCAAAAAGCAAGACACAAACCAACAGCAAAGAAACTCAGGGCCTTATTTATGAAGGCCTTCCGCCACCGGTGCGTCACTTTTTCCCATGTTAAAAGTGACGCACCGGCGCCACAAGGCAATCATAAATAAGGCCATAATGTAAATACCATTAATTTGCCACCAAAATCGTTTTTGGAATAACATTTAAAAAACACAGCACAGGACCTATGTACAAGCATTCAATTTCACTACTGAAAACTCACTGTTTCACAAAATACAAATCCTCTATCTTGCAAATGTTCATAGCACGCCTTATCGAAAAGCAAGACACAAACCAACAGCAAAGAAACTCAGGGCCTTATTTATGAAGGCCTTCCGCCACCGGTGCGTCACTTTTTCCCATGTTAAAAGTGACGCACCGGCGCCACAAGGCAATCATAAATAAGGCCATAATGTAAATACCATTAATTTGCCACCAAAATCCTTTTTGGAATAACATTTAAAAAACACAGCACAGGACCTATGTACAAGCATTCAATTTCACTACTGAAACATCACTGTTTCACAAAATACAAATCCCCCATCTTACAAATGTTCATAGCAAGCATTATCAAAAAGCAAGACACAAACCAACAGCAAAGAAACTCAGGGCCTTATTTATGGAGGCCTTGCGCCACCGGTGCGTCACTTTTGGCCCATGGTAAAAGTGACGCACCGGCGCCACAAGGCAATCATAAATAACACCCAAATGTAAATACCATTGATTTGCCCCCAAAATCGTTTTTTGAATAACATTTTAGAAACACAGCGCAGGACCTATGTACAAGCATTCAATTTCACTACTGAAACCTCACTATTTCACAAAATACAAATCCTCAATCTCGCAAATGTTCATAGCAAGCATTATCAAAAAGCAAGACAGAAATCAACAGCAAAGAAACTCAGGACCTTATTTATGAAGGCCTTCCACCACCGGTGCGTCACTTTTTTCCCATGTTAAAAGTGACGCACCGGCGCCACAAGGCAATCATAAATAACACCCAAATGTAAATACCATTGATTTGCCCCCAAAATCGTTTTTTGAATAACATTTTAGAAACACAGCGCAGGACCTATGTACAAGCATTCAATTTCACTACTGAAACCTCACTGTTTCACAAAATACAAATCCCCTATCCTGCAAATATTCATAGCAAGCATTATCAAAAAGCAAGACAGAAACAAACAGCAATGAAACTCAGGGCCTTATTTATGAAGGCCTTGCGCCACCGGTGCGTCACTTTTTTCCCATGTTAAAAGTGACGCACTGGCGCCACAAGGCAATTCTAAATAAGGCCCAAATGTATATACCATTGATTTGCCCCCAAAATCGTTTTTTGAATAACATTTTAGAAACACAGCGCAGGACCTATGTACATGCATTCAATTTCACTACTGAAACCTCACTATTTCACAAAATACAAATCCTCAATCTTGCAAATGTTCATAGCAAGCATTATCAAAAAGCAAGACAGAAATCAACAGCAAAGAAACTCAGGACCTTATTCATGAAGGCCTTCCACCACCGGTGCGTCACTTTTTTCCCATGTTAAAAGTGACGTTCCAGCGCCACAAGTCAATCATAAATAAGGCCCAAATGTAAATACCATTGATTTGCCACCAAAATCATTTTTGGAATAACATTTAAAAAACACAGCGCAGAACCTATGTACAAGCATTCAATTTCACTACTGAAACCTCACTGTTTCACAAAATGCAAATCCCCTATATTACAAATGTTCATAGAAAGCATTATCAAAAAGCAAGACACAAACCAACAGCAAAGAAACTCAGGGCCTTACTTATGAAGACCTTGCACCACCGGTGCGTCACTTTTTTCCCATGTTAAAAGTGACGCACTGGCGCCACAAGGCAATTCTAAATAAGGCCCAAATGTATATACCATTGATTTGCCCCAAAAATCGTTTTTTGAATAACATTTTAGAAACACAGCGCAGGACCTATGTACATGCATTCAATTTCACTACTGAAACCTCACTATTTCACAAAATACAAATCCTCAATCTTGCAAATGTTCATAGCAAGCATTATCAAAAAGCAAGACAGAAATCAACAGCAAAGAAACTCAGGACCTTATTTATGAAGGCCTTCCACCACTGGTGCGTCACTTTTTTCCCATGTTAAAAGTGACGTTCCAGCGCCACAAGTCAATCATAAATAAGGCCCAAATGTAAATACCATTGATTTGCCACCAAAATCATTTTTGGAATAACATTTAAAAAACACAGCGCAGAACCTATGTACAAGCATTCAATTTCACTACTGAAACCTCACTGTTTCACAAAATGCAAATCCCCTATATTACAAATGTTCATAGAAAGCATTATCAAAAAGCAAGACACAAACCAACAGCAAAGAAACTCAGGGCCTTACTTATGAAGACCTTGCACCACCGGTGCGTCACTTTTTTCCCATGTTAAAAGTGACGCACAGGTGCCACAAGGCAATCATAAATAACACCCAAATGTAAATACCATTGATTTGCCCCAAAATCGTTTTTTGAATAACATTTTTACAAACACAGCGCAGGTCCTATGTACAAGCATTTCATTTCACTACTGAAACCTCACTGTTTCACAAAAGACAATTCCTCTATCTTGCATATTTTAATATCAAGCATTTCCAAAAAACATGACACAAACTAACAAGAAAAAATCTCCATCTGCTTCCTAATTTGAGGTAACGCAGGTGACATAATTCTAAAACATTCAAATATATTTCTTTACAGAGGCAGACACTATTAATTGCTTCTCAAAAAAATAAAAGCCATTCTTTTACCCCAAAATCGTTTTTTAAATAACTTTTTACAAACACAGCACAAGTCCTATGTACAAGCATTCAATTTTACTACTGAAACTTCACTATCTGCTTCCAAATCTTCTCCATAGAGCAAATAAGTCTCTATCTAAATTAAATGAATCATTACTTACCTTTACAAATGCTTTGGGAGATTAAGAACAGTGTCAGATACACACACCAATTTTTCTTTAGCAGAGCAAAAGGTGTGCACTCAATACACTGAAACCAAGACTGGCAGAGAAAACCTCTAATTCTACACATATATGCCTCATTTCAACCAATCAAAACTCTTCCCTCACTTTTTTCAAACCAACACCCTTCCCCCTCTCAGACCTTTCTATCTGTTACCATAGCAACTCCCTCCTAACTGAACTCTTAGGTTCAAAAGTTTATTCTACAATGTTGCAAATTAAGTCAGCAAGGATGTTTGACCTTTCAATACACCAGCTTATCCAGGGCATTATTGCTTTTAGCGACTTTTTCTTAATCATTCAAATTGCTTCTTTCACACAACACAACCATGCACCCTAACTTTCAGTTTTCAACTATCTGAATCCACCAATCATTGCTTGTGATTCAAGAGCAGAGAAACTCCACAATTATTTTTTTGCAATCTCCTATTGTTCCAACTACCATGTCATTGCCACACTTCATCTGACTGCACCAGAACCTTCTCTCATCATGTATTCTGTGTGGATTATTGGACATAGCTACATCCACTGGGCTCAAAGGTATGCAGCTAGCACAAATTTTCACAACCTTGATTTATCAAATGTGGAAATCAAGTGGATTGGCCAGAGAGGATTGAGATGCCACCAATTGATACCATTGGTGAAAACCTTTTTGCATCTGTCAAACCCTGACCTCTTAATAGTGCACTGTGGTGGAAATGACTTGGGCACTATGACTGGGGTTGGTCTGGAAATGCTTTTAAAGGACACCTTTGATCAATTGATGACACTTTTTTTTCACAAACTGACTTGGTATATTCCAATATATGCCAAAGACAGAAATGGAACTGGTCCAACCAATTTTGTCCACAATTTGAGAAAGCACGGAAACATGTGAATAAATCTGTTTCTGCTTACATGAGAGACTATGGAATGGGTTCAATATACAACAATAACTTGCGTTACAACATGCAAGACATCTACAGAGGAGATGGTGTGCACTTCTCAGATGAGGGGAATAGAATATTCCTCCTGAATTTAAGACTGTGCATTGGAACCTACTTGTAGGTACTTAAATCAGCCACAGAACCCAAAAGCTCTTTTCAGGGCTACCCTACCTCTGATCACTCATAATGATTTTCTTTTTCTAACTTTTTTCACTATTTTTCACCAAAGTACGCTCCCCGGTACGCTTCCCAGTGCGCGTACCGGGCGCTCCCCCCGTGAAAAATTAAAAAATGTTTTTTTGGGGGGGACATAAATGGGCCTCCTAAACCCCCCTCAGAAAACCTAGAGGGTCAAGAAGTGTCTACTGTGCCCCCTTCTACCCATTCCCAACATTGTTTGTCCTCCATCTTGTGTCTCAATTGTACCGAAACACAAAATGGCGGACTCCCGTAACGCTGCCGTTGCGCGTACCTGGGCGCGCACGGGTAAGCGCTCCCTTAAAAAAGGTGGGAAAGTAATTTACAGAAAAACCACTGGAGACACTTTCACCCAATATAGAATAGGCCCTACTACACAGCAGTCCCTACCATTTACCCAAATTTGGTGGAATTCCATGGAGACATTTAGGCTGTAGGCCTGTCTTAATATCCTGAGGTAAATTACATGACAAAAACACATATGAAGTGTTAGAATTTACAACCAATTAAAAAGTTACTTTCATTTTCTACTATTATTTCCTGACATTTGATTGGTTATGTACATGAATATATATAAAAAAAGAGAGGGAAACACAGCCATTTTGATTACTACTTCCTGAAGTACATTTGAAAAGGAATTACACTGAGACCTTCAACTGCTTTCTCAAAGGTAAGTTGTTATTTTGGAAAGTGAAGTATGTTGTGCACTTTAAGTTAATTTGAGAAAAAATATTCTGATAGTTATATACTATCCCTCTGTAATAGTTATAGATTGAGATAGGCTTCTCTGTTATAGTTATGGATTGAGTTAGGCTTCTCTTGTATAATTATAAATTTACCTAGGCATCATCACATGCACTTTTTAATAGTTATACTTCCTGCCTGAAACCATACACTGCCCAAAGATAACTTCACTGTTAAAAAATCAAAACTACCTGTCTGAACTTAAACCCAACAGTGCCCTATCTCTACTGATATATTTATTTTTTATGCAATTTACAGCAACAAAATGGAAGGGGAACAGAATATTTCTTTCGAAATTGTTTTGGACAACAACCCTGAAGAAAAAATTGCTGAGAATGATAACTTTGATTTTATGGATGAGTCTCTGGACCATCAATTAGTTCAGTGTGTGGAATCAATAGAATCACAGATTGAAAATGAGGACATTCCAGACAATATATTGTTAGAAGTTTTATTAAATTTTGAAAAAGAATCAGAAAAATAAATTTATATTTAATAATCAAAAATTGTACGAGACATTATTCATTTTTATATGTAATTCATCAAGTAGTTCCAAATGTTTATAATATTAAGTGAGACTTATAGTATATTGTGCAACTTTTTTGTGTTTCATAGTAAGTTTGCTCATAGTTACTTCCTTTCTTCCACTATATTATCTCCAATGTGTATTTAACATCTCTTTATCATCTCCTGCCTCCATATTGTTTCTGCTTTCCTAACAGAGTATGGTATGAATTCCATATACCACAATAACTTCTATAACAACATGCAAGATATCTACAAAGGAGACGGTGTATATTCAATTTTAGACTCTGCATTGATACCTACATGTTTGTACTTAATAAAAAAAACAACAAAAAGAACAATGAATAAACATACAATTTTTGAAAAGTCTTTCATTCTTTTTTCCCCATGGTACGCTTCCCCGTGGGGCAAACTTTTTTTTTTTTCGTTTTGCGTGGGGGGAGCGCCCGGTACGCGCACCGGGGAGCGGACTGGGAGCCCCCACATAAAACCTAGAGGGTCAGGGGGGTCTATCCCTGCCCCCTTATGGTCATGTCCCCCTTTGTTTTGGCCACCTCTTGTGTCTCGATCCTACCGAGACACAAGATGGCGGCCACTCCGGACTGTTTCGAATGTTTACAGACACCCGAGAGCCAATCAGTTTTCCGTGCGCAAGTCGCGTGGCGCGCCCGGTGCGCTTACCGGGGCGCTGCAATAGATATATATATATTTTTTAACCTAAATTACTCAAAATCTACTGGAGCACATATCTTGAGACATAGCAAAGGCACATCGGGCTACCAGTCCCTACAATTTTGCCAAGTTTGGTGGAAATCCATTCAGCCGTTCGGGCTAAAAGGGAGTTTGACTGACCGATGGAAATTAACATGGGGAAAACATGTTTTGGGACCCCCCTTTTATCTTGGACCCCGCTTGACGAATCCCCCCAAACTTTCAGGGAAGGACCGGAGCTTGACGAGGCAAATTTGAGGAAATTTTCAGGCAGATTCGTCAACCGGCGCCAAAGTTATTCCAAATAAAATTTTTGAGATTTTGCATTGAAAAAAATCCTAACTATAACTACTTACTGGCGACCGCCAGTAGGTAATATATATATATTGCATAATGTTTGCACAAAGATGGCTGCTGAGCATTTGCACTTTATAATGTATATATATTCAATGTTTTATTGTGTAAATTAACGTATTTGTACAGTCAATATGTTGCGCATTTGCACAGTTAGCATTTTTGCGTATTTGCACTTGTATTATGCTTATACTAATGGCTGCTAAGCATTTGCACTTTATAGAAAGAATTCCTTGCACTAGCTGTTAAAAGCTATACCACAGTACCTGGAACTATGGGAAGACTTCTTAATGTATGTTTTTACCAACTAATGTCAAGCAATTTTTCCAACTTGGCTCCGTTGTAAAATGGCCGCACTATTAATTACGTACAATGTGAATGGGTTCCTGCCTTAGTCCTCTCTTTAGTTCAATGCAACTGTAGGGGATTTTTGGCGCGTTTAACCAATTAACCAATGTATTTAAACGATTCATGTACCGCTTACCCGCTGACAGTGAGCAAGGGCGTTCACGCCCGAAACGCGTCTGTTTGGCAGTGTGTTGCACCTCTGCACTTTATATGCAATAAAGGACGAAGAAATATCCTAAGAAAGTCTGGCTGTGGATTCATTTGTGTCTGCGCACTGGGTTTGGTGTGGAAGCGCCGCATCAACTTTCCGGTTGGAATCTATATGTCACAGGACGTGGTCGGCTCCTGTATACGCAGACCCTTCCTTCAGAGTTAAGCAGGCTGGTAAAGACGGACCGTCAAGGATTGTGTTGCTGGGAAGCAAAAACATACCAGCCCCCTGCATCGTGGATCTTCTCACGGAATCGTTCATTCCAGTGACCGGGTTTTTGGTGTGCCGAGGGAACCGTCGGAAGTCGGAGCCGTTTGGCACGGAAGCCCAGTTACGTTGGTGGACCACGGAAGTGAGAACCCGAAGCAGGTCGAGGAAGTATCCGAGCAGCCAGCGGTAAGGAGACGCACGAGGCAAGTGCAGTCTCTCTCATTTGCTATATATCATATGTGCATACCTAGTGAGGAGCAACCATGTCAGAGGAGCGGGAACGGGAGGAGGCTTTCGAGCAACTGTTTTTAAATTTGCCCACAGTTAAACAGAGCGGCAATACAAGCAAAAACGCCACGGTGGCCAACGATAGCGATGTGAGAAAACTTTTGCGTGAGCTAGAGAAACATATGAGAAGCGAACTCACAAAATGGTGGGAGATTCGCTCACTAGAAAAGTATCGAGAAGTGAACCGGGTTCCCAGGGGCCTCAGAATTATGCTGGTTCCCAGTTTTGAAAATCCGAATCCATTACTGTTGAAGGATTGGGCAGAGATTAACCTGGAAGCATCCATGAGGCTTTTGTGCTTGTTGGTAAAATATGCGAAAATTGATAGGGACAAAGACCTTTTGGAAATAACAAGGATTAATGATGAGTTGGCCAAAGATATGTTTACAAAGGACAGTGCCCTTATCGAACAAACGCGGAAAGACATAAAAGATCGTTTAAGCAAGCACGAAAGTACTATCAAACAAAGGAAAGTGTACAAATTTGCACGAGATGAACAGGATTACAAATTGGGGCAAATTTATACGTTTGCGAAAAAATATGATCATCTGCGCAAACAAAGAGCTACAGGAAACAAACAGCCCAAACCTGTGCCAGTGCCCCCTCAAGCCCAATCGAACGAATTGGGAACAGGCATTCTCACTGCCTCAAGTTCAACAGAGAGCCTTGTCCCAAGCAGTGAAGAATCGGATGGAGGAGCCCAAGGTTCAGAGGAAGGGGATTTGGGGCAACTCACCCTGGAAGAAGAGATGGAGTTCGTGAGGACTCAAAGAAAGGGTACTCTACGCTCGAGAAACGCGAAAACAAACGTCGCAGAAACCAAAGACGTAGGGAACGCCGCAAGTGCGCCAAGAAACAAAGGGAGGCCACAAAGGAAGAAGAACGCTGCGAACAAGTAGCAGCGATCGAGAAAACAATTGTAAATCTGACCAATGTACAACTTGATCAAGCGGAAAAACAACTGTTGGCTTTAGGACTTTCTTTTTGCCCTGAGAGCAATTTTAACTATGGGAACACGCGAGTAGATGTCTTTAAGTTTATTAGAAAACTAAAATTGCGGAAATACTATGCTATCAAAGGGGGCTCAACTCAAACCAAAAAAACCGGCCCATCTACATCCAACCCGGATAGAAGTGGGCTACAAGCCAAGGATGTACCCCTCTCAAAATCTTTGCATGGGTTACGCAACGAACTGACATCCACCCCTTGCACTCAGGAAGTGGCCAATGAAGAAAATTTTGAAATTGGCCAAAGTGAACCGAGTGGCTTTAAACCTGCATCAACATTCATTCCATCTATGCCCAAGGATGCCATAGACACCTATGCAGATTTATTAACAGATGGACTAAAGAAATTGCATACACAAGTCAGCAGGCAAAGAAACAACATCAATGCAAAAACTAAATCATACAACGACTTGATGAAAAAATTGCAATCTGATAATACCATCATAATCAATCAATCAGACAAAGGTGGCAATGTGGTTCTTTGGAGCAGAGCTGAATATATGGAAGAAGCGTATCGCCACCTTAATGACACAGTTTGTTATGAACCTTGTGACTTTAGAACAGTCAAGAACATTCAAACAGCTTATTGGAAACAATTGAATGGATGGAAACGGGATGGTCTTCTTACCAAGGAAGAAATGAAATATCTGTATAAAGATCATCCTGTTATACCGAATTTATACTTTATTCCAAAGGTCCACAAGGGGGTAAGACCAGTACCTGGGAGACCAATAGTATCAGCCATCCATAGCTTGTTTGAGAATACGTCAAAGTACATAGATCATTATTTGCAAGACTTTGTGACCACTTTACCAGCATACATTAGAGACAGTACAGACATTTTGAGAAATTTGGAACAATGCGAATGGTCTGCAGACTTTCTACTGATTACCATGGATATTGCCAGCCTTTACACCAGTATATCCCATCAAGACGGTTTGAAGGCTTTAAGTTATTTCCTGAGCAAAAGACCAGTAGAACTCCACAAACATAACGCAATGTTGTTAACCATGGTTGAACTGTGCCTCAATAATAATGTCTTTCTGTTTGACGATAAAATGTTCAGGCAGTTAAGAGGGGTCGCTATGGGGGCATGTTTCTCTCCGACCTACGCGGGGCTCCACGTGGGTTGGTGGGAGGAGCATGTCCTGAAGACGCAATATTCGACCATTTGGCAGGAAAATATTATCAAGTACATGCGATACATTGATGATATTTTCATTATTTGGCGAGGGAGCAAGGAGGAAGCAAATAATTTTGTCAATGCCATTAACATCAATGATTCCAACCTCATATTTAGTGCAGACATCAGTGAGACCAACATTAGCTTTCTTGACGTTCAAATCAGTATAGTTAATGGTGCCATAACAACAGGCCTGTATAGGAAAAGCACAGCAGGTAACACTATTCTGCACGCTCAAAGTTTCCATCCGGGACACACTATTAGATCTATCCCTTATGGGGAGTTCCTTAGAATACACAGAACGTGTAGTTCATTAGAGCAAAGGAACCTCCACCAATTGGAAGCTATGAAAAGGATGGAAGCTAGGGGTTACAAACCCAGTGCCCTTAGATTGGCAATGAATAATGCTAATAAATTGGACAGATCCAAACTCCTGCAGGCCCCCAACAACGCCATATCTATGGTTGACAACTTAGATGGCAATAGTAATACCATTAGATTAATTACCGGCTTCAGCCGACAGGCCAACCAAATTTCCAAATTGGTCAGGAAACAGTGGTCGGTCATTCTTACAGACCCCATTTTGAAACAGATAATGCCCAACAAACCTGAAGTAACATACAGGCGAGCTTACAGCATGAGAAATGCTTTAGTTTCCAGTTCCCCTGAAACAGCTAACAAGGCAGATTGGTTGTCACCACGGAAGGGCTTCTTCCGTTGTATATCATGTAGGGCGTGCAAATTTGGTACCAACACCAAATCGTATATGACGCCATTTGACGACAAACCAATCAATATAAGAGCCCATTTCAATTGTAAAACTGAGTTAGCAGTTTATGTTCTTACGTGTTCGTGCAATTTGAGGTACGTTGGTAGCACGAAATTGCCAGTGCACCAACGTATCCTACAACACCTGAGTGCTATAGTGAACTGTGATAAAAGTTACCCAGTAGCTCGCCATTTTGATCAATTCCATAATCGAAATCTTTCCCATCTAAGTTATTTTGTAATAGATGCGGTTAGGACTAGTAAGAAAGGTGGCGATTATGAAAAACGATTAAGGCAGATGGAGTCCCTTTATATAGTCCGCCTCAACACCAAGATCCCGGGAGGATTGAATATGGGGGAAGATCTGAGCACCTTTTTGTAGATAATGGCCGTCCAGTCACCAAGGTTCAAAGCCCATGGGCAATCTGTTAATTATGTTGTTTAACATTTCCTGATCAATGCATTACTATCAGTAGCTGTATGTCAGTATATTTGCTTACGTTCTGAACACACCATAGGCGCCATGTATGACTACTTATCTCTATTTATGAATATATGACACTATAGATGATAATTTCGATCAGGGACTATGGGCCGTAGTTATGCATGAATTGATACCTGTCATTCTTTTTAACAAGTGGACAAAGATGTAACCTTATGTATTCATATATTTTAATGCACTGAAACAGTTTAAGTTTGGAATTTTTATTCCCTTCACATCCTGATGTCTTCCTTTTGATGTAAGTAGGACATCCCAGCACTCCCTCACCTTTTGGTTATTTTTCTGTATCTTTTCTAGCGGTAGAACAGTGCACTATTTGAATTGGATATATACTATACGCGCCGATAAATTGATCATTTATTATAACAGTGGAAACCCATTTTTAAGAGCTCTATTACAGTCATTAGGATTTTGCATTTGATGAAATTATGACATACAATGGAATCTTTTAACATTGCCCATATGTTGTGGATAAAATGTGGTATGAGTTATTGAAATGCAAGGACTTGATTTTAGGATTGTGTATATATATGAGATGACATTATTTGCCAGTGAATGTATTTGCACAATTAAATTATTGCGTATTTGTACAGTCGAATAACTTTGCGTATTTGCACGCATAATGTTTGCACAAAGATGGCTGCTGAGCATTTGCACTTTATAATGTATATATATTCAATGTTTTATTGTGTAAATTAACGTATTTGTACAGTCAATATGTTGCGCATTTGCACAGTTAGCATTTTTGCGTATTTGCACTTGTATTATGCTTATACTAATGGCTGCTAAGCATTTGCACTTTATAGAAAGAATTCCTTGCACTAGCTGTTAAAAGCTATACCACAGTACCTGGAACTATGGGAAGACTTCTTAATGTATGTTTTTACCAACTAATGTCAAGCAATTTTTCCAACTTGGCTCCGTTGTAAAATGGCCGCACTATTAATTACGTACAATGTGAATGGGTTCCTGCCTTAGTCCTCTCTTTAGTTCAATGCAACTGTAGGGGATTTTTGGCGCGTTTAACCAATTAACCAATGTATTTAAACGATTCATGTACCGCTTACCCGCTGACAGTGAGCAAGGGCGTTCACGCCCGAAACGCGTCTGTTTGGCAGTGTGTTGCACCTCTGCACTTTATATGCAATAAAGGACGAAGAAATATCCTAAGAAAGTCTGGCTGTGGATTCATTTGTGTCTGCGCACTGGGTTTGGTGTGGAAGCGCCGCATCAACTTTCCGGTTGGAATCTATATATATATATATATATATATATATATATATATATATATATATATATATATATATATATATATATATATATATATATATATATATATATACACACATATAGGGTAGGCTTGTAAATGTATGTATGTGTGTCTGTTTGTGTGTGTGTGTGCATATATATATTTATTTATATAAATATTCACAGAAAGAAAACAAAGGTTACAAGGCTGTTATACTTAGCAAATAGAATAAAGAAAACTTTGAAATTCACTGCAAAAAAACAAAGATTACAGGGATGTTATAACTAGGCTTAGATTTCACTCGTGCAAAACCACAGAAACACAGCTGTTATACTTAACTGAGTTACCTTTAACTCACGCCACCACAATGCACTTCTTATGACCTCACATAATACATCACTCATCACATGAGGTATTACCTCCAGTAAGTCCCATACAGCAGGATTGCTGAGATCTGATTGCAGGTCACTCCCCCTTTCTCCACAACTTTGCAAATGTGCATACTGACACACTACTAGTAGGGGAATGAAGTCCCCTTGGCTATTGAGGGTACTTGGGGGCTAACTGCACCTCCTGTTACCTCCAGCAGGTCCCACACAGCAGTGGCTAGCAGAGAGGTTTTCAGTGACCACATCCACATCCTCTTTCTCTTCCACTCTGCAAACACACCTCCTTGTACACTACTATTTGGGGGATGGAGTCCCCTTGGCTCTTGAGGGTTCTTGGGGGCCAACTAGCCTCCTGTTACCTGCAGTAAGTTCCACACAGCTGGATTGCTGAGAGTTGGTCAGAGGCCATGCCCCCTTTCTCCACCACTCGGCAAATGCACCCCCTGGTGTATTGCTTTTTGGGGTATGAAGTCCGCTTTAGTCCTAAGGCCCTTAGGAGGCAAGGGGACCTCATCCTCCAACCAAAAGTGCACCAAGAGGTGTGCTTGCAGAGTAGTAGAGAAAGGGGCGTAGCCTGCAACCACCTTTTAGGAATCCCAATGTGTGGGGCTTACTGGAGGTAACAGGTGGCCTAGTTTCTTTTCTTTTAAGGAAGGGGGGCTGCCCCCCCCCCCTCCCCTTGACACTTTTGGGCCCAGGGGACCCACCCCCAGGCCTGACCTATTTTTTTTACATGTTGTTAAAATAAAACGGGAGGGGGCTGCACGGCCCCCTTCCCAAGCCAGTTTTTGCCCCAGGGACACCTTCCTCAGGGAGCACCCATTTATTTATTTTTTAAAAGGGAGCAGGGTAGCGCAGCCCCCCTCCCGGCCATTTTCAGCCCTGGGGACCTCATTCCCTAGGGCCTGGCCTCTCGTTGGGGACCGCAGGGGAGCCTGAATGGTCCTGGTTGGCTCCCTCCTCCTGTGGGAGCTGGCATTGCTTTTAACAACCAGGGAGCTGCTGACATGCAGATCCATAGGTGTAAAAAGCAAAGTGTGCTCCTCTTTGAACAAGCAAGAGCAAAATGCTTTCGCATGTTTGCAGAAGAGCACACTGTTTGCTATAGGATGGTAGGAGCAGTGCTCTCGCCATCCCATAGCAAACAGCAGTGTCCCGGAGTGGGCACCCAGGGACATTGCTTGAGCCAGCCCTGGGGATGGCGATCCCCAGGGCCAATTATGACTCCAAGAGGGGGGCCAAACAGCCCCCCCATTTTGAAAATAGCCCAGAGGAGGTGGTGGTCCCCGGGTCAGCTCAGGCGTATGCCCCCATATTTATGTATAGTAGTCAAGGGGAGGTGGCGGTCCACTGGGCTGAGTGGGGGGGCTAGAGCCCCCATGCATTATTTTAGCATATCCCAGGGCTGTCCCTGGGGCAGTGGGATCCAGGTGGGCCCCCGCATTTTTCTTTATTGCCCCCAGGACCTGGCCCAAGGGCTTGAATCAACCGAAGCGTAGGAGTCCACAGTTCGGTTTTAAATAAACATTTTGGCCAGATTTGCGGATCTTCCATAAATCCCACTGAAAATTAAAAAAAGAGAACACTTTGTTGTGGCCCTGGGGGTCCCTGTGGGATGATCTTAACAGGCCTAAGGGGTCGGGGTGTTTCTACCATGCCCCCTTTTCTTTTTTTAAATTTTTTTCTTGTGACTCGAGTCAAAAGATGGCTGCCAACACTTCCTGGTTTGAAGTGTTGTCAGCCAATCAGATCTCAGGCACGAGATTGGGAAGGTTCAGGGATCCACAGCGGCCATAGTTGTATATCTGATAAATCTTTACATTTCTCGGGAACTACTGAACAGATTTACACCATTTAACAAAAAGAGTGCTTTTTGGACCAAGCGCTAACTTTATGCCACATTTGATGACATTCTGTTCAGCAGTTCAGGCTGTAGCTGTGTCAACAGTTTCCAATGGAAGTTAACCTGGAGAAACAGAGTTTTGGGACTCCCCTTTTCCTCGGCCCCCAACTTAATGGATGATCGTGAAAATCTCACGAATGCAGCTGATGGGACTGACCCATTCGTTTTCAAAATTTCATGAAATTCGTCAAACGGTGCCAAAGTTATTGGCAAATCAAAAAACACTCTTTCTAGGTCCTAACTATATTTACCTACTGGAAATCGCCAGTAGGTAATATATACTTTCAGGTTCATTACAGGTTATTTTTCTCAGCACAAGGACATACGCAAAATGATCAACATGAATTCGCCCACACTACTTAAAGATCCGGTAATTGGGCACCATTTACCCAAGCGGGCCTACATTACGTACAGTAAAGCCACCAATACGAGGGACAGGCTGGTGGATACTATCCTAGAGGTCCTGAATAAAACCTCTTGGTTGCAAAATAGGGGAGGTTTTTACAAATGCAAGTCTTGCAAAGCCTGTACGCATGGGGTCAACCATACTAGTTATAGGGATGGCTTTGGTGATAAGGAACATATGATCACAAAGACCCTAACCTGTAAACCTGATTTTACAGTATACATCTTGGAATGTCCGTGCCAATTACGATATGTGGGGAGCACCAAATTGCCTGTTCACAAGCGTATACTACAGCACCTACGTGCCATTACTTCAACACATAACACATATCCTGTTGCACGGCATTTCAGACAACATCATCAGAGTAACAACAGGGATCTCAGATTTTACATAGTTGATGCAGTCCTGGCTAGCAGACGTGGGGGCAACAGGGAAGCAAAACTGGGCAAACTTGAAACCAGGTACATTTTACAGCTTAACAGCAAACAGCCGGGGGGACTTAATGTGACGGAGGATCTCTATAACTGTTTACATTAGATTAGGTAGGAGATTTGACCTGGCTCCCCTTTTCACACAGTGCAATATAGTGTTTTAACTATACCAATAATAATAATTTTTTAGAGAGTGGTTTTATGCAACTATTATCTTATTATGTATTTATTTATTGTTTTAACTTCACACTGTGTTGCACATATTTAACATCTAATATAGTGGCTAGGCTCATGATTTTGCTTTTATTGATTCATGACTCAAGTACTTTTGGTTGTCTACTAAGATTAGACAGAATGGTGCATGGTTCAGTTTGCACATCATTGATTTTCAGCCCTGTCTGATCTCTCCAACTTGGATTTAGAATAGAGTTCTCTCGTTCTCCCACGACTTAAACTGATCCTTTTGGATAATCTATGTTTCACGAATGTATCGACCTCCAATTTCCCTTCAATGTAATTATTTTCTCCAGTGGCAAAAAAGACTTTTGTAAATATATGAATTGATTAATTGATCTAACTGCCATTAGTTTATGTTTGAACCCCCCTACAAACAGACTGGGCTCAGTCTTCCTTAGGGGGTCGGATGTTTGGTCAATCATGGGTGGTAATTATTGACATTTGGAATTATCTTTGCACTTTTCGTACTTTGCACTTTCACTTGTTTTGTTCACTATTTTAATGGGCCTAATCTTGAATTATTTTATACATGGTTTGGGGATTTATCCCAGTATTGTACAATGTCTGTATCTAGTGACCTTTACATATTTTGACATTATTTTATGTATTGCCGTCCTTGATCGTGTGTAAACACAGGCATTATTCAACACTATTATTGAAACGCTTGGAATTTTTCCAGTATTGTTTTTTGCGCTATTCTGCTTTTAAAATGTACAGATATCGTGTATTTTACATTGAGTGTACCGGCAGTCTTTTTACCATGTTGATACATTGTGGCCCAATTAGAGTGCAGCACTGGCACTTTAAATACTCACCCCCCAATGAAACTCACTGTCATGTGAGCAGGGCTCAAGGGAGCCCAAATGTTATGATGGCGACAAGCAAATAAACACCTGAGAAGAACCAAATTCTGGTCCGTGTTTTGTTTTCTGATCGTGTCTGCTAGCGATATTGCAGCGCGTAAAGGAACTGGAATAACTTTGGTGCCGGTGGAGGAATCTTCGTGAATTTCTCTAAGAAAATGGCCTGCTCAGTTCCGCTCCTTCCCTGAAAGTTTGGGGGTGATTCATCAAGTGGGGGCCAAGAAAAAAGGGGGGTCCCAAAACCTGTTTTCCCCATGCAATTTTCCATAGGGACCTTTAGCCAGGGCTGCAGCCCGAATGGCTGAACGGAATTACACAAAACTTGACAGAGAGGTAGAGTTCTGTTCGCAGATTGTGATTTTTGTTAAATGGTGTAAATCTGTTCAGTAGTGTCTGAGAAAATTGCAAGTAAAATCATAGCGATATCTAGAGACGGAGTTCAGCACGCGTACAGAAATCCGTTCAATTACGAGAGCGAGCTGCATGCTGATTGGCTGTAAACTGTCTGTCAACACTCGAAACCAGGAAGTGTTGGCGGCCATGCTGTGCCTCGGCAGAACCGAGTCACAAGAAAACAGTAAAACAAAGTTGAGAAATAAGGGAAGGGGGCAGGCTAGAAACATTCTGAACCTCTAGGCTTGCTCAGGGGGTCGAACATGTATGTTTAGGCTCTTTTTTTTATATATAAAGAAAAATCGTGGCGTACGCGTACGGAAATCCGTACAATTACTAGCAGGAGCTGGATGTTGATTGGCTGTGAATACTCCAAACCAGGAAGTGTTGGCAGCCATCTTATTTGTCACGAGAGCCGAGTCACAAGAAAACAGTAAAACAAAGTTGAGAAATAAGGAAAGGGGGCAGGGTACAAACATTCTGAACCTATAGTGTTGGTCAGAGGGTGTAACATAGATCTTTAGGCTAAATTTTTATTTATTTTTAAAATAAAAATTTGCGGGGTACTTGTCCAGTACTCGTACGCGGTGGAAAAGGTGGGGAAAAAAAAATAGAAGTCCGTTTTATTTATTAGGTCCCTGGGGGCAAATTACGGGGTCAAATATTTTGCATAATGGGGGCTTGTAAGGTGCTTCGCACACTGGGGAACGGCACTGCTCTGGTTTTATTTTGAAGTATGCGGGGGGTTACGGTCCTACTCCCAGCAGTCTCGGGGAGCGGCACCGCTCGGGTCTTTTAAAAAAAAATATATGTTTTGAATTCTGCCTCCCTCTCTCCCCGTACACATCGCGGGGATAAAAGCGGCGATAATGTATCGCCTTTTGTTGATAATATGCCCCTTCGTTCCGTGCCCTGCATCGCATTTTGCGCTGCAGGGCGCAGGACACGAAATTCATTTTAATAAATCTCTGATTCTCTAATAATGTTCTGAGGCCATTTTCAATGATCTATACATTCTGTATGAACAAACAGCGTAATATTTGAGACACTGTGCATTAAAATAAAGCAAAAAACACCACTTCTAAAATACTTCCTGCCTTTGCTCCTCCTCCAGCCTGACCATTTAGGAGAGGGTTCAAGACTACCAATAAAGGCAGCAGTCTAAGCCCACAACAGAAGTGTGGCAGGGAGCAGCAGCATCCTTAGAAAAAATAATTCTTTAAAAGACTTGGAAAAGATGTGAGACATTTTTACCTGTTCATGGAAATAAACGAAATTGGCCTTAAACTTGAACTTTGAGGCAGATTATGGAAACATTGCATTGAAATGTTATATTTTTTGAGAACCGTTACAGCTATTGCTCCTGGGATCTGAAATATGGGTGTTTTCATAATTTTTTTGTGGAATTAAAAAGTTGTTGGCAACTTTACAATTGGGACTGATTAGCCTAATTGGTAATAATTCTGTATTGTATGTTGCTTCTGTTATTACGAATCCAGGGTCGGG
This sequence comes from Lissotriton vulgaris, assembly GCF_964263255.1. Classification (NCBI taxonomy): domain Eukaryota; kingdom Metazoa; phylum Chordata; class Amphibia; order Caudata; family Salamandridae; genus Lissotriton; species Lissotriton vulgaris. Next base: position 49,862 of record NW_028242428.1, read on the forward strand.
CTGGAACATCAAACAAGCATTTGCAATGCAATAGGTCTCGCATTAGGAAAGTTTGAGCTATTGGTCTTGTAAATGACACATTTTTTATGTATGTGTTGGTTTTGAAAATAGCGAAATGAATAGCTTTGTCATTTACAATGCCAATACTTTTATCTTTTGCAAATGTGACACCTATAGCATTTGTAATGCAACTTCTTTTGTATTTACGTGACTTAGATGTATTGATATTACAAATAACAAAGGCTTTTAATTTTTTTTTAAATAATTAATACTTAAATAAAAGTTATTGAAATTTATAATGGCAATAGCTTAAACTTTTGCAAATAACTTTTGTGAAGATTATGTTCAGTGTATTTTATTGTGACGAAAATCCAAGAACAGAAGTGAAATATTAACATATTTTTGTGACATTTGTAATAAAGCTTGTAACATTGAGATAACATATTTGAACCAGTTGTTGTTGAATGATTGCACAGATTGATACTGTGGTAGCGCATAGTGATGTTGTGGTGCGCCTGAGTGATGTTGTGGTGCCCCTGAGTGATGCTGTGGTGCCCCTGAGTGATGCTGTGGTGCCCCTGAGTGATGCTGTGGTGCCCCTGAGTGATGCTGTGGTGCCCCTGAGTGATGCTGTGGTGCCCCTGAGTGATGCTGTGGTGGTGCGATAGATAGAGTGAGGGTGATATATAGATGTGTGTGGTTGTGTGTGTGTGTGTGATTGTGTGTGTGTGTGGCTGTATGTGTGTGTGGCTGTATGCGTGTGTGCGGTTAGAGAAGGATGCATGTGGAAGAGAGCAGCAGATCAGCCCGGGAGAACAGAACAGGGAGTTAAAGAAGGAGGCGGGTGGAAGGGAGCAGCAGAGCAGCCCAGGAGAAGAGAACAGTGAGTCAAAGAAGTAGGCAGTGGAAGAGAGCCGCATATCAGCACTGGATAAGAGAACAGGGAGTTAAAGAAGGAGGCGGGTGGAAGAGTGCAGCAAATCAGTACGGGAGAAGAGAACAGGGAATTAGAGAAGGAGGTGGGTGGAAGAGTGCAGCAGATCGGCACAGGAGAAGAGAAGAGAACAGGAAGCTAGAGAAGGGGGCAGTGGAAGAGAGCAGCAGATCAGTACGGGAGAAGAGAACAGGGAATTAGAGAAGGAGGTGGGTGGAAGAGTGCAGCAGATCCGCACAGCAAAAGAGAACAGGGAGTTAGAGAAGGAGGCGGGGTGGAAGAGAGCAGCAGAGCAGCACAGGAGAAGAGAACAGGGAGTTAAAGAAGGAGGATGTGGAAGAGAGCAGCAGATCAGCACAGCAAAAGAGAACAGGGAGTTAGAGAAGGAGGCCATGTGGAAGTGAGCAGCAGATCAGCACGAGAGAAGAGAAGCGAACAGGGAGTTAAAGAAGGGGGTGGGGTGGATGAGAGCAGCAGATCAGCACAGGAGAAGAGACCAGGGAGTTAAAGAAGGAGGCAGGTGCAAGAGAGCAGCAGATTAGCATGGGAGAAGAGAAGAGAATAGGGAGTTGGAGAAGGAGGTGGGGTGGAAGAGAGCAGCAGATCAGCACAGAAGAGAACAGGGAGTTTAAGAATGAGGCGGTGGAAGAGAACAGCAGATCGGCACAGGAGAAGAGAACAGGGAGTTAGAGAAGGGGGCGGGTGGAAGAGAGCAGCAGATCAGCACGGGAGAACAGAACAGGGAGTTAAAGAAGGAGGCGGGTGGAAGAGATTAGCAGATCAGCACAGGAAAAGAGAAGAGAACAGGGAGTTAAAGAAGGAGTTGGGGTGGAAGAGAGCAGCAGATCAGCACAGTAAAATAGAACAGGGAGTTAAAAAGGATGCGGGTGGAAGAGAACAGCAGATCGGCACAGGAGAAGAGAACAGGGAGTTAGAGAAAGAGGCGGGTGGAAGAGAACAGATCAGCACAGGAGAAGAAATGAGAACAGGGAGTTAGAGAAGGAGGCAGAGTGGAAGAGACCAGCAGAACAGCACAGGTGAAGAAAACAGGGAGTTAGAGAAAGGAGGTGGGTGGAAGAGAACAGCAGATCAGCACAGGAGAAGAGAACAGGGAGTTAGAGAAGGGGGCGGGTGGAAGAGAGCAGCAGATCAGCATGGGAGAACAGAACAGGGAGTTAAAGAAGGAGGTGGGGTGGAAGAGAGCAGCAGATCAGCACAGGAGAAGAGAACAGGGAGTTTAAGAATAAGGCGGTGGAAGAGCAGCAGATCAGCACAGGAGAAAAGAACAGAGTTAAGGAAGGAGACGGATGGAAGAAGCAGAAAGATCATCACAGGAGAAGAGAACAGGGAGTTAGAGAAGGAGGTGGTGGAAGGGAACAGCAGATCAGCACAGGAGAAAGAAACAGTCAAAGAAGAAGGCGGTGGAAGAGAGCAGCAGATCAGCACAGGAGAAGAGAACAGGGAGTTAGAGAAGGGGGCGGGTGGAAGAGAGCAGCAGATCAGCACGGGAGAACAGAACAGGGAGTTAAAGAAGGAGGCGGGTGGAAGAGAGTAGCAGATCAGCACAGGAAAAGAGAAGAGAACAGGGAGTTAAAGAAGGAGGTGGGGTGGAAGAGAGCAGCAGATCAGCACAGGAGAAGAGAACAGGGAGTTTAAGAATGAGGCGGTGGAAGTGAACAGCAGATCAGCACAGGAGAGAAGAACAGAGTTAAAGAAGGAGGCGGGGTGGAAGAGAGCAGCAGATCAGCACAGGTGAAGAGAACATGGAGTTAAAGAAGGAGGTGGGTGAAAGAGAACAGCAGATCAGCACAGGAGAAGAGACCAGGAAGTTAAAGAAGGAGGTGGGGTGGAAGAGAGCAGCAGATCAGCACAGGAGAAGGGACCAGGGAGTTAAAGAAGGAGGCAGTGGAAGAGAGCAGCAGATCAGCACAGGAGAAGAGAAGAGAACAGGGAGCTAGTGAAGAAGGCGGGTGGAAGAGAGCAGCAGAACAGCTCGGGAGAAGCGATGATAACAGGGAGTTGGCAAAGGAGATGGGTGGAAGAGAGCGGCATAACAGCACAGCAGAAGAGAACATGGAGTTAAAGAAGGAGGCGGGTGAAAGAGAGCAGCAGATTAGCACAGGAGAAGAGAACAGGGACGGGTGGAAGAGAACAGCAGATTAGCACAGGAGAAGAAAACAGGGAGTTAAAGAAGGAGGCAGGGTGGAAGAGAGCAGCAGATCAGCACAGGAGACGAGAACAGGGAGTTACAAGCATTGGAAATGCAATAGGTCTCGCATTAGAAAAGTGGGAGCTATTGGTATTGTACATTTTTTTTTTGTGTGTAGTTTTTCCAAATAGCTACATTGATAGATTAGTCATTTACAATGCCAATATATTTAATTTTTTTGAATGTGACACCTATAGCATTTGGAATGCCACATGATTTGTATTGACGTGACTTTGATGGCAGCTTATGTTGTTATGCCACATTTCTAGAGAGCAGGAGAGTGCAGCAGGGGATAGAAGCACAGCCCTGCAAGCTGAGCGTCCTCCCATCGCACACCCATCTGTGGCTTGAGTGGTGTGAGGGTGAGGGGTGTGAGAGTGAGGAATGTGAGTGTGAGGGGTGTGAGCATGAGTGTTGTGAGTGTGAGGGAGTGTGAGTGTGAGGGGGTGTGAGTGTGTGTGATGGTGAAGTTGAGTGAGTGTTTGTGAGGCTGAGTGTATGTGACAGTGTGTGTTGGTGAGGGTGTGTGAGGGTGAGTGAGTGTTTTTGATGTTTAGTGAGGGTGTGTGACGGTGTGAGGCTGAGGGTGTGTGAGGGTGAGTTAGGGAGTGTGATTGTGTGTGAGTGGGTGAGTCTGAGAGTTAGGTGTTGTGATGTTGATTGAATGTGAATGAGGCTGAGGGGATGATGGTAAGGGTGTGTGAGTGTGAGTTGTGTTTATTGTGACAAGTTGCAAGGCTGAGCGTGGGTGAGTGTGTGGGAGGGTGTTTGATGGTGAGTGTGCGAGGTGTAGTGAGTGTGAGAGTGTTGTGACGGGTGTCAGGGGAGGGTGTGTGTGTGAATGTCATGTGTTTGAGGGTGAGAGGGTGTGTGTGTGAGTGTGAGGGTGAGTGAGGGGGTGTGAGGCTTCGGATGTGTGACGGTGTGTGAGTGTGTGTGAGGGTGTGAGAGGTGTTGTTACGCAGAGGGTGTGTGACGGTGTGTGAGGGTGAGGGTGTGTGAGGGTGAGCGTGAGTCATTGTGAGTGAGTCTGAGTGAGTGTGAGTGAGGGGGTGTGAGGGTGTTGTTGTGAGGGTGAGGGGAGTGAGCGTGTGTGAGTGTGATGGTGTGTGAGGGTGAGGGGGTGTGAGTGTGTGTGAGGGTGAGGATGAGTGAGGTTGTTTGCGGCTGAGAGTGTGTGAGGTGTAGTGAGTGTGAGAGTGTTGTGATGGGTTTTAGGGGAGCGTGTGTGTGAGTGTAAGGTGTTTGAGGGTGAGGGTGTGTGTGTGTGAGGGTGAGTGAGGGGTGTGAGGTTTCGGGTGTGTGACGGTGTGTGAGTGTGAGTGTGTGTGAGGGTGATTGAGGGTGAGAGAGGTGTTGTTAGGCAGAGGGTGTGTGACGGTGTGTGAGCGTGAGGGTGTGTGAGGCTGAGTGTGAGTGATTGTGAGTGAGTGTGAGTGAGTGTGAGTGAGTGTGAGTGAGGGGGTGTGAGGGTTTTTGAGGGTGAGTGTGTGTGGTGTAGTGAGTGTGAGAGTGTTGTGAGGGGTGTGATGTTGTGATGGGAGTGAGGGTGTGTGAGGGTGATGGGGTGTGAGGGTGAGGGGGTGTGAGTGTGTGTGAGGGTGAGGGTGAGCGAGGGAGTGTGAGTGTGTGCGAGTTGTTGAGGGTGAGAGTTAGGGTGTGTGAGGGTGATGGTGTGAGGGTGATTGAGGGTGTGTGAGGGTGAGGGGATGAGGGTAAGGCTGTGTGAGGCTGAGGGGTGTTGATGGTGAGAGAGTGTGAGGGGTGTGAGTGGGTGCGGCTGTCCGGTGTAGTGAGTGTGAGCTTGTTGTGAGGGGTGCTATTTTTTGAGGGGATTGAGGGTGTGTGAGTGTGTGTGAGTGTGAGGGTGTGTGAGTGTGTGTGAGGGTGAGTGTGAGTGAGTGGGTGTGAGGCTGAAGGTGTGTGATGGTGTGTGAGGGAGATGTTGTGTCAGGGTGATTGAGGGTGTGTGAAGGAGTGTGAGAGTTTTGGTGTGTGAGGGTGATGTTATGAGTGTGTGTATGTTAATATTAATTATTTAATATGTGTCGTGTAAAAAAAAACGTGATAGATCTTCCCTTTGTAATTGTCCTGCCTTATGTGTATTTTTGTATGTAATAGAACTGTGTATGTTTTTTAATTACTGTGTGGTGTTATGTGTGTTTTAGGTATCTGTGGAGTCCCGTATTAATTTTATTATTTTAAAAATGGCCGACGCAATGCGTCACCTTGACGTTCCCTACGTTAGCGTTCTAGTTTATTTTTGTGTTGTGAGTGTTTACGTTTCCTTGACGTTTATTTCTAGCCAATCGGAGCGATTTGCTTACGTCAACGGTGGAATTCCCCAGAGATCGAGAATGTTGGTGCGCGGAAGGCGTGTTCTTGTTCCTGTGCTGTTGCTGCGTCGTTTGACAGGTAAGAATGTATTCCAAAGTGTTTTTTTATGTAATGTAATGTAGTATCTATACTATCTTTAAGTTAACGACTGAATAGGAGGGTGTTTTTATAACTGTTGACAAATTTTTTTTTCGATCGTAATATTTGTAAATGTTTGTAATGTAATGTAAATTAAAGTCTTGTTTTCAATTGTCGATATGTAGTGCATATGTTTTCTAAAACTGTAATGTAATGTATTTTTTGCTGGTGTTTGTTATTTGACGTACAAGAGCTGTTATTTGAACTTTGAAGTGCTATTTAGTTTATAATATATTTATGTATGTTGTGTTTGCATTGTTTTTTTCCTGTGATGCTGAAGTAGCCGGATTATATGTTATTGAGGTACTCGATGTATTAAAGGAAACTTTGTGTATTTGCTGAATTTATTTTCCCTAGCAATGTATTAAGAGGATGTACAGTGATGTAATGTGTGTATTTTATGCTTTTTGTGAAAGAATTGTTTTATTTTCCAATCCCTGTTTGCATATTTGTGTATTAATAGCTGCACCCTCCTTGCGTTGCTTTAAGTTAGCATTTTGGAGTAGCTGCAAGTGTGTAATCCTCTTTTTACGTATAATTCAAATAGTTGCTTAACGATATTTATGTGTACAGTTGGAGGCTGGACTGGAGTTGTATTTGGAGTGTAGAGTTGTAGAGTTGTATTGTAGTTATAGGGTGTAGTTGGAGGCTGGACTTTGACGGTGTGAGTGTGAGGGTGAGTGCATGTGAGCCTTTTGGAGTTTGCCACAGTATGTGTAAATTTGTAGTACTGTATGCAGTCTATTTTCTTCCCCAAACGTGTTTTGTGTTTTTTAGCTTAGTATGTGTTAGATCAGAATGTGTATGTGAACTATCTTTGATGTATGCAACAGTGAGAATAAGGGTGTTGCTTTTAATTTATGGGCATAAGGGTAGACGTCTTAGGATGTTTTTGTATTTTCTGTACTTCCCTAATTTTTTGTGAAGAGCTGCGTGGGCAAGGGGCGTTGGCTGTTGTGTTGTTGAGCAGTGCTCTTTTGATGTTGTTTGATGCTGTTTTGGTGTACGGTGTTCCTGTGGTTGTGCACTTAGCACCACCAAAACACTTCGTGCAACAGCAGCATCAGTCAGAGCAACACCAGAGTCTTGTGCTTTTGTGATGACGCATTTTGTTTGTGTTTTTGATTATTTCTGGCATTGTTTACTTGTTTATTTCCCCTTACTTTAGTAAGTGCTTTCTGTTGTGAATTTCTTTCCTTTAGCTCACTTTGTCCACTTAAAAATTGTTGTATATTTGGCTGTGTATTCATATGTTTGTCTATTTTGTGTGCATTTATGATCTTTGTGAAAGAACTGTTTTATTTTACAATCCCTTTCTTTATTTTTGTGTATTAATTGCTGCACTGTCCTTGCGTTGCATTAAGTTTTAATGTTTTAATAGCTACAAGTGTGTAATCCGAATTTTACGTATTAAAATAAATGTTGCCTTACGTTATTTATGTGTGGATTTGGAGAGTAGAGTTGTAGTTGGAGTGTAGAGTTGTAGGGTGGTATTGTAGGTATAGGGTGTAGTTGGAGGGTGGACTTGGACTGTGTGAGTGTGAGGGTGAGTGGATGTGAGTCTTTGGGTGTTTGAGGGTGCGTGATGGTGTGTGAGAGTGATTGAGGGTGACTGTTTTAGTATGAGTGAGGGTGTGAGTGTTGTGAGTGTGTGTGTGAGGATGAGGGGGTGAGTGTAAATGTTGACTAACGTTATTTTTGTGTGGAGTTTGAGGGTGGAGTTGTAGTTGGAGTGTAGAGTTGTAGTGTGGTATTGTACTTTTATGGTGTAGTTGGAGTGTTGTCTTTGACGGTGTGAGGGTGAGTGGATGTGAGGGTCAGGGGGTGTGAGTGTGTGTGATGGTGTGTGAGGGTGTGTGAGGGTAAGTGAGGGTGACGATGTGAGTATGAGTGAGGGTTTGAGGGTTGTGAGGGTGGACTTGGATGGTGTGAGGGTGATTGGATGTGATTTGTAGGGGGTGTGAGGGTGTGTGATGTTGTGTGAGGGTGAGTGAGGGTGACGGTGTGAGTATGAGTGTGGGTGTGAGGGTGATGGTGTGAGGGTGTGTGAAGGTGAGGGTAATGGAATGTGATAGTGTGTGATGATAGGTGTGGGTGAGTGAAGGTGATAGTTTGAGCGTGAGTGAGGCTGAGTGTTGTGAGGGTGTCAAGGTGAGTGAGGGTGTGCGAGTTTGAAGGTTGAGTGTGTGACTGTGGGTGAGGGTGAGTGTTTGTGAGGGTGAGGGGGTGTGAGGGGGTGGGAGGGTTTGGGGGTGTTGTTGAGTGATGGTGTGTGATGGTGAGTGGGTGAGGGTGATTGAGTGTGTGTGAGGGTGAGGCTGTAGAGGTTGTGTGTGAGGGTGTGTTGCTGAGTGATGGTGCGTGATGGAGGTTGTGGGAGTGTGATCGTATCACGCTGTAGAGGGGTGTGGGGAAATAGTAGGCCAGCTGAATGGGGTGTTTTTTATTTTTTTTATTCGTTTTGACACAAGTCTTTTGAAAGTAAAGCTAGCCATCCCTCCTGTGCCTCGAACTTGCTGTCATTTTTTCTTTTTTGGGCGTGCGTGTAATTTAGTATGTGTTGTGTGTTGTGTGTGCGTCAAAATGCAACCCAAGGAGACGTAATAGAGTGTGTGTGTGAAAGTCCCCTTGATCCGTGAATGTGTGTATGAAAACTTTGTTGTGGTGTGGCGAAGTGGTGTGAACGGAGTGTGTGTTGTAAGAAAGGATCCGTTGTTAAACGAGCAACATTTGCAGCGAGTCTGGATGTATACTGATCAGCAGTAAAGTATTGGCTGTGAGTTGTGTTTTCCTGTGTGTATGTGTGCAAGATGCAGAGTGGGTGCAAGCTGCAGAGTGGGTGCAAGCTGCAGAGTGGGTGCAAGCTGCCGAGTGGGTGCAAGGTGCAGAGTGGGTGCAAGGTGCAGAGTGGGTGCAAGGTGCAGAGTGGGTGCAAGGTGCAGAGTGGGTCTGCAGAGGTGATAGATGCAGAGTGGGTGATAGATGCCGAGTGGGTGAGGAGGTACGCCTGGTATATAGGGATGTCTGTTACTATGCATATGAATCAGAGATTGTGTGCCAGATTTGTGTCCCAAGTGTAATTAGAAGCTGTGGCCACTGTCTAGCAGGTTGGTAGTGTTAAGTAAGCATAAGCTGTGTTAGCAATCCATAAGTTGTGTGTGTAATGTAGTATGTGTTGTGTGTTGTGTGTGCGTATAAATGTAACCCAAGGAGACGTAATAGAGGGTGTGTGTGAAAGTCCCCTTGATCCGGGTATGTGTGTATGAAAATGTTGTTGTGGTGTGGCGAAGTGGTGTGAACTGAGTGTGTGTTGTACGAAAGGATCCGTTGCTAAACGAGCACCATTTCTTGCGAGTCTAATAATGAACAATAAATTACAATGCCAATAGCCAGCGTTCAAATGCTGTTGAGCCCACCCAAATCAAAAACAATGGCAGCCCTCTATCTGTTTCGTGTGGGTTGATGGGGTGGGTGGCTGAGGGGGCTTTCAATGCGGCTTCCCTTTGCTGGCTCAGTTTGAAGCCCTGGTTTTAAGTATGAAGGCGGGGCACTCGATACAAAGTAAGTATCAGCAGAAAGGAACGGGCTGCAACTTGCAACCAGCATTTGAACGCTGCCGTTCACTCCCACACATGTACATGTTTTAGTACTCAATGCGAAGCTGTGAAATGCGTATTTAAAACGAGACACGTTCGTGATACTGCAGGGAGAGAGAGGGGAGGTGCTGGCGGATGGGGAGGGGGAGGAGAAATGCGAGGCTGGCTGTGTCCAGGGAGAGAGAGGGGAGGTGCTGGCGTCTGGTGAGGGGGAGGAGAATTGCGAGCGTGGCTGTGTCCGGGGAAAGAGAGGGGGAGGGGGAGGAGAATTGCGAGCCTGGCTGTGTCCGGGGAGAGAGAGGGGAGGTTCTGGCGGCTGGGGAACAGATGTCGAAGGCTGGCGAATTTTGTTTTAAAAATAGTGTGTTTCAGTGTGTGAGTTGTGCATGGTTAAGGGAGACGAGACAGAGGAGCTGGTGGCTGGGGAGGGGGATGAGAAATGGCAGCCTGTCTGTGGAGGAATGCGACCCTGTCTGTGTGCGGGGAGAGAGAGGGGAGGTGCTGTCGGCTGGGGGTGGGTGCGAGAGAGAGGGGAGGTGCTGGCGGATAGGGTTGGGGATGGAGCCTTGAGGGGGAGGAGAATTGTGAGCCTGGCTGTGTCCGGGTAGAGAGAGGGGGAGGGGGAGGAGAATTGCGATCCTGGCTGTGTCCGGGGAGAGAGAGGGGAGGTTCTGGCGGCTGGGGGCTGGGGAACAGATGTCGAAGGCTGGCAAATTTAGTTTTAAAAATAGTGTGTTTCAGTGTGTGAGTTGTGCATGGTTAAGGGAGACGAGACAGAGGAGCTGGTGGCTGGAGAGGGGGATGAGAAATGGCAGCCTGTCTGTGGAGGAATGCGACCCTGTCTGTGTGCGGGGAGAGAGAGGGGAGGTGCTGGCGACTGGGGGTGGGTGCGAGAGAGAGGGGATGTGCTGGCGGGAGGAATGCGACCCTGTCTGTGTGCGGGGAGAGAGAGGGGAGGTGCTGGCGGCTGGGGGTGGGTGCGAGAGAGAGGAGAGGTGCTGGCGGATGGGGTTGGGGATTGCCGTGGGATGGAGCCTTGTCGCTTTCATGTGCACGTGCTTTTAATGTCAATGCGCATGCGCATTGAGCTTGAATTTCACGGGCACTGCAAGGAATCGCCACGATTCCTTGCAAGTTGGTTAAAGACTGTTTAAGCCCCCATAGTCTTGCAAGCTCGATGCGCATGCGCATCGACAGGCGAGACCTAAAAACAGGGGTCCCCTATTAACAAAGTTTTTAACTTGTAAAGACAAGCTGTTTACGTGGTTGTGAAAGATATAGGCAACTGCATGCATTTGTGCTTGCCGCAGGCAAAGTTTATGGAGATTCAAGAGAGAAAAACAATCACCCCACTGGACCAAAAAACAGGCCCACAATCTGTCAAAAAACGGCCCACACACTGACCTGTTGCACCAGCCCTTCTAGTACTGCCATGTTGCCCTATAGGCCACTCCACCCTGCATGGATATGACAACAACTGCAGATGGCGCGTAGTCTAGTGAACCTATTTATACATGATACCTGAAATAAGTTCGGTAGAATTCCACTC